>NC_142771.1:17197500-17435000 GCF_988280905.1 Pimephales promelas | reverse complement strand
CTAAAGTTTTTTTTATTATCTATTTATTAACTTTTTGATACGTCAAAGTGGTAGTTGCATAGACTGTCAATGGATGGATGGAAATCTCTCAAGATTTCAGAGTAATTGATGACTTTTTTTTTTTTTTTTTTCATTTTTGGGTGAACTAACCCTTTCCAGATCCAAATAAAGCACTATAAAAGTAGTCCATATGACTTAAATATTCTTCTCAAGCCATATGATATACTTGTGTGAGAAACAGATTAATATTGAAGATATACAAGGCTAATCTTCCGCTCCAGTGTGCAGTGAATCACTGTGACTAAATCAATGAGTCAATAAGTTCAACTTAGGGAACCATCTTTTCTTTTCTTTTCTTTTGTGGCTGATCATTTGAGTGATTCATTCATACTTCAACTTACTTTCTTTGGTATGGACGTTATGGACATTATATTGAATTATATAGACTTTTATAGTGTTTTTAAAGCTCCTTAATTTTTCCCCACATACGAAAAGATCTATTAAATGAAAAACGTTTTTGTGGTAAAATATTCCTTGAAATGAAGGTATGAAAGAATGTACATGGACTGGGTGAGTAGATAAAAAGTGGCAGATGAAATAAGAGGAACTGAGTGATTGTGAAAGACACAAGTTCAGTGGTATGGGGTGGGCTGAGGAAGTTGAAAATGACTAAACAGAAATGAGAAGAAAATAGAAGCTAGGGGGGAAAGTCAATGTCTTTAATTGCTGCATGATGTCCTCCTTTACCCAACTACTACTGATGTGCAGAATTATCTGTAGTTTTTCCCTGAATCAGAGAAGTTGATGGCAACACAAGCGGAGAGGCAGATGGGTACTGATCACTGCTCCGACCGCTACTGATGTAGATTTCCTCCATCAGCAGTTTTTGATAGGATTATTAATTCCCTCTGCAGTAGGGCATGGAATCAAAATCAAAATTTAAAGCGTTTTCTGTTAAACTTTGAGATTGACATTCATAATCGTGACTAAACCTTATTCAGAATGAAGTATTAACTTTGTATGGATTAAGAAACAATGGTATAAGGAAGGAACAATCAATCAGATTTCAACATGACTGCAATAAAACGTGACTGAGACTTAAATCTAATATGACATTTAAAATGTTATGTGCTGATTAATGAACGAAATGCTCACATTTAAATGAAATGAAATCACATTATATTACTTTAATAATCAAGATGGCCATAAATAAGTACAGCTGTGATTCGGCTGTAAGCACTGAATGATTCAATATTTGAATGCATGTCTGCCACTAGTTTCGTTCTTGAATGAATCAGCATTTTTGAATGACTGGGTTGAGTGAATATTTTAATGATTCACTCATCAAGGTTATACTTTTGATGTGTTTTCAAACAGATCTGTTAAATGAATTGAATCGAAATGATTCAAATGACTCACTCACGTGTCAACGTTCAATTTTTAGCGCCATCCTCTTGGTCAAATGGAAAAAGGGGGCCTTTTTTTCTGCTCTATTCTGCTGCCCTCCATCTCATTGTTTTTAACATGAGACTTTGGCAAGCTTAGATCAAAGACAACTGTAAACAGGAAGCTGCTACCACAAAATATTCATCTGAGGTACACAAGTGCTGCTTAAAGACTCATGGGTAAACTAGGGTGCTTTATATAGAATAGCACTCTGTTTCCGGAGCAAGGCTTACTGTTGTAGTTCCCAACTATTATAAATGAACCCACAGTGATACACCCATATGCTCGTGTGGTTTTATGGTCCCAGTCTCTCTCTGACGGAGAATATGATGCATGACTGTAGCTGTAAAAACTACCGCTTTAGTTGCACCCAGGGCTGCAGAAAAATAATCTTCACTGAAGAAGATGAATAATATCCACTAGCGTTACCAAATGAAACTCCAATGAGTCAATGTGCTGCCCCAGACAGCAAAATAGTGTCGGCCCAGATCCAGCCCAAACCTTGGCTTTGTGGAATCCACGTGTATGGGCCGGATCTGGGCCGACACTATGTTGTTGTCTGGGGCAGATATTAGACCCTTGTGTTGAATGACTGACCTGTGTCTGAACCCAAGATAAAAAAAGCAAAAATAAAATTTTTGCTGTTTTTTTTTTTTGCATAACCATACTCTACACATACTCAAGCTTTTTGACTTGTTTTCTCAGGTTTTCACCACATACTCCAATGAGGACTACGACAGACGCAATGATGATGTTGATCCCATGGCGGCTTCGGCCGAGTACGAGTTGGAGAAGAGGGTGGAGAGACTTGACCTATTCCCCGTCGAGCTGGAGAAGGGTACGTGACCCGCCTTACTAGAGCCTTTGTGGTATGTCCTTAAGGGTCCTTAACTTCCTGTTTCTAAACAAACTGACTGAAGCAGCTTGTTTTGGTCTGTAAAGTAAGCTTTTGCTGATTAGACAGTTTGAGAGGTCGAGTCCTCTCTCCCAGATGAGTTGTGTTGAGTTGTGTGGCTTTTATAATGCAATGGTCAAATTAAAGTTACATTCAATCTGGGCTTTCTCTACATTCAAAAAAATAAGTGGTTAAGAACAAGATCTTACCAAGAGGATTATTTGAAATCAAATGTGTTTATAATTGCTAAAAAATTATAATCCCAAAATCTGGTCAAAGGATTTACAGTCACACGATTAGTCACATACTAATTCTAGATCATTATCCCAATATTTAGTAATTGGCATCTAAAAACCTTAAATCTCTCTAAAGTGCCCATTTACGAATTAAAGGATTATATTAAAAGTATATTTTACTATCATTTATGTAACTTCGGCGGAGGCAACCGTCCTCCGCTGCGCGTCGGCCGGTTTACGCCTCGCCGTCGTCCATTAAAACCTGACAATGGACACCTCGGCGGGCATTAACCCGCTTATACCATGATCACTTGCCAAATAAAACATTAGTTTATATTTTAATTAGGCTAAATCTAGTTTTTACAAATAATAACTTGCCTTGCCTGCCTGACTGTTTATTTAGCAACCGGAGATATATATAGTCCGCTTAGCTCGTATCCCTTCAGGTTCACAAATGCATTTTTTTTTTCATGAAACACAAAGGTAGGCATAGTTTTTTTTTTTTTTTTTTTTTTTTATTACTCATAAAACAATTAATCAAACAACAATAAAAAAAACAATTAGCTCTGATCTCCAGCGATTTGCGCTTAACGTTATAGAGGGCAATAAATTAATCAGATCAAAGAGAGGGTAATTTGCCTCAGGCTCCTTAGGCTTGAAACGCTGTAACGTTCAGCCTTCTCCTGCCTTGGTTGTCTGGACAGCTGCGTAAAACTCCCGCAGGGTCTCATTCAGGGGTGCGTTTCCCGAAAGCATCGTTATCCAACTATGGTCGCAAGTTACGTCGTTACCAATAGAGTTCAATGGAGCAGAGCAGCAGCGGTGTAATTTTCTCCGTTTTATTTACATTTTTTCTTTCTTCAGCAGCATACCAGTCGTCAAAGTTGCCATATTCTCCATAAATGTTAAAAGAAATAGCACGAAGTCGCTCATTGTTGTATTAGGCTATAATATCTAACGTTAGATGATAGAGCATGTGACTGCCTGTTGCTATGGTTACTCACAGCCGTTGTAGGCAGCGCATTTATTTATTAATTTCGAATGGTAAACAGGCAGTTTCACCAGAACTACTTTACTAGGTGTCCTCGATCACTTTTTAACGGACACCCTGCAGCCAATCAGAATCGAGTATTCACCCAGACCATGGTATAAATACTATTATAATATTGGAATTAACTTAATATAATTGCCATTAACTTTTATACTTTCAATTTTAGTTTGTTTTAGTCATTTTGATATGTGCTTTTGTAATATTTTAGGTTTCATTATATTTCTAGTATGGCTGTCAAGCGATTGATCGTATCCAAAATAAAAGTTTGTGTTTACATAATATATGTGAGTGCACTGTGTATAATTATTTTGTATATATAAATACACACACATGCATGTATATTTCAGAAAAAAAAATTATTTATATATAAATTATATATAAATCTACATACAGTATATACATGAAACTATTTCTTAAATATATACAACCATGTGTGTGTATTTATATATATAAAATAATTAAACACAGTGCACCAACATATATTATGTAAACACAAACTTTTATTTTGAAGGCGATTATGCGATTTAGTCCTTAATTTTATTTCAGTTAGTTGTTGAAGCAACATTTCTAATTTTCTTTAAGCTTTTATTATTAATTAGTATTTTATTACAGCTTTATTTTAACTGCCGAACACTTTAAAAAAAATTAGTTAACAATAGCAACACTGATTTAAAGATTGTTTTAATATTTTGATCATAATACTATTGTACCTACGTAAATAACTTAATCAGTCATTTCCACAACATTGCAGCCCATAGACTTGATGTCTTCCTGTATATTATAACTGTGTTGTGTTCATTTACGAGACATGTGAACTAGTCATGATAACACTGTGATTCCTTTCCGTTCAGATAAAGACGGATTGGGAATCAGCATCATCGGGATGGGTGCCGGTGCAGACATGGGCCTAGAAAAACTGGGAATCTTCGTCAAGACTGTGACGGAAGGAGGAGCTGCCCACCGAGACAATAGGTCAGTGAGAGAAACTGTGAAGCTGATGCATACATTTATGCTTTTGTCAAAATGAGTAGTGTACATGGTTTTGTTAGTTTATAAAACAGAAGTGTATCATGCTTGACTGAATTCAGTCAACACACATGCAGGGGAGGAAGGATGGTGCAGTTTATTGATCTATATTCAGTTGAACCTGACCTTGCAAAGTCGTCTGGGGATTTTCAGACCCTGGAGTGAATCATGGAAAGTTACTTCTACCATTCAAGCTTAAGAGGTTAAAAAAAATAGCAGTAAATCAGCCTAGAGAAGCCCCCTTTTGCTCATGACAATCCTTCAGATCGCAGGAGATTCAGCGAGTGTTATGATTCTTAATAAAAATTCATAACATTAGTTATTTCTCTCTGGGCATGAGTCAGTAGGTTGGTGGTGCATTGCAGTGGCTTCCTTTTCATTTTACACCTAGAAGCCACAGGAGACATACAAATCTAATAAACCAATGCTCAAATGTGCTGTAACCACATGTGTTTTCCAAGCACCTCATCCTCACTTTCTGGCTCTTGATTGGTTTTTCTGCTGTCAATCAAACAGACGGTTGCCCTGACAAACAGGATGCTCGGGCCATTTTGGATGGGGTTGGATAGTTTGACATGTTTTACGGCCTGGAATTACAAGAAGTGGTTTAGTTAAGTGGGGCACTGATTCACTGCTGCTGTCGGTCAGTTTTCAGGTCTATTTCAGACCGAATAAATTATTCCTTTGGCAGTGTCAATTTCTTTTACACATAGAGTGATGAGATTGTTCAGTAACTTGGCCCAAGAAAGCGCTTCTTTTCCTCCCTGGGCTGTTATCATGGTTCTTCTTCCCTTTGGCAGGATCCAGGTGAATGACTTGATCGTGGAGGTGGACGGAACCAGTCTGGTGGGCGTAACCCAGAATTTCGCTGCATCTGTCCTCAGGAACACCAGCGGCACTGTCAAGTAAGGAAACAAAACAACATTAGCGTAGCGACTTTAAATGTTTGGAAAGTATACTAGTAAAATCAGTAGTATTGTGGAATATTATTACAATTTAAAATGTTTGTTTTATATTTTTATATACATGAAAATGTATTTATTTCTGTGATAAAAGCTGTATTTTCAGCATCATTACTCCAGTCTTCAGTGTCATATGATCTTTCAGAAATCATTGTAATATGCTAATTTGGTGCTTAAGAAATATTTCTTATTATTATCAATGGTAAAAACAGTTGTGCTGCAGCCTTCTTAATATTTTTTGTGGAAATTAATCCACTTTTTCTAGATTTTTTTTTTTTTTTTTTTGATGAATTCAGGTAGACCTCAAGCTTTAATGTAATACTTTCCCTCCATTTAATTCAACATTATCTTCTTTGGTCTCTTGTCAGATACTCATTGCCTCACTATCATCTCTAATAGTACCGTTATAATGCAGTGTATCAAATAGATTGCTGCTTTCTGTCACTTTGACCTGTGGTTGTATCTACAATCAAGATGAGGGATTGGGTTGTGGCAATTCAAACAAGCTCACGCATCCGCGTCCTGTTTTCTCTTAATCTGCCAGCGTGGATGGTCTATGATTGTAATGCAGGAAAATGGAAACTGTGATTAATATATGAGGCTTAAGCACTGTGGGAGAGAACATGTTTAATTATAACTTTTAACTCTTTTAGTACAGTTGAATGCATACATCAGGATGGTGATGAAGTTTTTGATATTATTTGATTATTGTTTATGATTCCTTCCTGTAAATCTGTATACAGTATATTTTCACTAGACATCACCCTTCAAAACAGTCCAGGAATGGCAGCTAGTCCACTAGGTCACCTGATTGGCTGGTGTTTGTGTTGAAGGTTTGTGATTGGCCGAGAGAAGCCGGGGGAACAGAGTGAGGTGGCCCAGCTGATCCAGCAGACACTGGAACAAGAGAGATGGCAGAGAGAAATGATGGAGCAACGCTACAACCCCTACATGGAAGAGGATGAAGAGGTAAAATTTCATAAGATACACAATGGACCCTTTAATAGTCAACTTTTTCAATTTGTGACTAATGCAAAATTTGTGTGTTGTATTTTAGACATTTTTTTTTCAAAATCCTAGCTATCACTATTTATTTAAAAGTGAAATATTTGCAATTGCAAAATATAAATTCTATTAGGGCTGCATGATTATTCTAAATAAGAGAAGAAATTACAGCAGTATTTCTCATTTTTAGATATTTTTATAATAATTACACAATTTTGGCCAAATTGTGTTGCCCTACAAACAACCACAAGCCCTACTTTCCATTTTTTTTGTACATGTTTCCTAAACTCCACCATTACAAGGTTTTACATTTTATTTTATTAGACCAAAAAAAAGTAGTGAAATACACTTATTTGTCAAGGATGGCACAATAAAGTAAAAAAAAAAAGTGTCCATTTCAGTCGCCTTGATGTAGAGTACAAACTTCTCTCCAAGTGACAGGTTACTTTGGCATTGCATGCTATTGTACTAATACAAATTCATCATTAAAACAATCTATATAATAACCAACTTTTGAGTTTCAAACTAAAACCAACAATAATTGAAAAACCTTTAATATCCAGAGGCAACTTATTCTACATTTTGAGCTCCTGAGTATTCGAAAGACCTACGACCATACAAAGTTTTAAAATTATGTAATGTAATATGACTTTTTCTTGCATTATAAAAATGTCCCTCACTTACCTGAGAAATTTGTGTTAAAATACATAGGAGCTTTATTATTGATTATCTTGTGTACCTTTTTTTATTTAAAGTGTGCCACTCTGCTTTCTATAGGTAACAATTAAGTTGTCTAAAATGGATACATCAACATGTGTAAAACTACTTAAACCTAAAACCAACCATATCAATTTATTTTGAGATTTTTGTAACTTATCCACGTGAATGATATTGTACATTTAGCTTCGAGGCTTGGAAATGTTTTTGGGGCTTGATTATATATGCACCCATTGCAAAAATGATTGAAAAACAAACATTGTTTTCACTCAATGTTGTATAAAATTGCTTTCTATTCTGTTAAAATCAGTTATTTTGCTTCCAATTGAGTGGCACCCCATGCATTGCATATGTTATTCCTTTTTAGCTCCTCTGACCTCAGATTTCATAAGTTAGTCTGGAAATCCCGGTCACTGTTTGTGTGTGTGTGTGTGTCATACTTTTACGTAACATTTGCTGATGGCACTGACGGTCATCACCAGCTTTCTTGGAGAATACGGACTCAAGATTACTGTATGACCGTCTTCGTCACAGCCTTGTCAGCTGCCGTCTGTTGCTCAACTTTGTATGGGTATGAGTGAGGTTTAGGAGGCTCAGTTTGTATTTGCCTTGAATTTTAAACAACCACATTTAAGTTTCTAATTCGTTCAACTTCATATTCACAAGTAAATCGTGGGTGAAAAGACAAACAGTGAATGCAAGTAAGGGGGAAGAGTCAGTCAAGTGACTAATTTCAGACATTGTTTTGTTTACTTCATAGACTGTAATCATATAAATATAGTTCTCTGCAACAGCATGTTTTACCATCTCTAACATGATTTTCACTTGAGAATGTGACAGATTTATGAGGAATGATATTTTACCTTGTTTTTGGCAATGCATCAACACAGCTGAGGTATTTAGATTTTTATGACATGTTCAAAATGCTCAACTCATAAATCAAGTTAAACTAAAAGAAGTGTTTCTGTCAACAGCTAATATAGTCTTATTGCATTCACAATTATTAGAGTGATTTTGTGCCTGCAATGTAAGACATGATGTCAACATTACTTCATCGAAACACTCTTTCAGGAACCATCATAAAACAATAATTCATTGCTTTAACACGTTCACCCTGTACCTCTTCTACATGTCTCATGATCGTCATCCACACCTGCCCACTTAGCTATGGCGTGAAGGGAATTGATTAATAATTCAGATATTAAAGATTGACAAGTTCTCACATTTGATATTTTGGGAGATCTTGGGTAGGGTAGAGTTTCATCACAGTGCATCTCACGGCTTAATTTGCCAGCTCAGTGCCCTCTCAGCACGTTCTCCTCCGCAACACTGAGCGCACGTCAGTCTGATGTTATCTTAACGTTTGAGAAGTGCTAAAACAGACAGTTTGTCTGCTACTTCACCCACATGGCAGAGTTGGACCCAGGGAGACAGAATGACAGACTGGGCGTTGTGTGTATATATATATATATATATATTATTCTGTATTTACAAATGTGTTTTCTATCTCAGTGAGCCCAGTTTGTCATTCCGTCTCCCTCCCTACCCTGATATATATTTTATATATGTATATATATATTTTATATATTTTTATTTTATTCAGCAAGGACACATAATTATTTAAGACTGTAGTAAGGACTTTTACATAATATATTTATATTTTTAATTTTATTATTATTTTGGTTTATTAGATTAGAACAAAATACATTCAAAGTAGTGCATTAAAATAGTTTAAAATATTGTTTTTATTAATACATTTTGTGAAGTCAAAGTAAAATATTATTTGAAACTATTAAATCCTAAATTTCAAGCTTCTATAACCAAAGACTAGTACAGGTGTAATTTGCTGAAAAAACTGTTTTTTAGTTAAATAATGTTAAATATTAGATAAATATTAATGTGTGTGTGTGTGTGTGTGTGTATCTATATATATATATATATATATATATATATATATATTAGGGCTGTGCAAAGATTAATCACATCCAAAATAAGACTGTGCTTACATAATGTATGTGTGTGTGCTGTGTATAATTATTTTGTTTATATAAATACACACATGTATATATTTAATAAAATGTGTTCATATTCATATATAAAATATGTATATTTTTATATAATATAGATTATGTATTTATATATAAATATATAAACATATATATACAGTATTTACGTGCAAATAATTCTTAAATATATACATGAATGCATATGTATTTATATATACAAAATAATTATACACAGCACACACATATATTATGTAAACAAACTTACATGTGTGTGTGTGTGTGTATACACACACACACACACGCACACACACACATAAATGCATACATTTGTATTTATAGCAAGTGATGACCGAATTTAAAATTTTGGGTGAAGATAGGGTGAGATAAGTAATTGTGATTTTTCGTTCTTTTCTTGTAATGCTGAACTGATACTTACCTATAAAATTGTAAAGGTCATAATAAACAAGATCAAAACTCTACATCAGAGGAACCAAGATTTTCACCAAGCATTTCTGTCACATGTGTCATGAACGGTGACTGTTTTCCTGATAAGAGTTTACACTGTTCACTCATCCAGACAGGAAGTCATTGTACGAGAGTTAGCCTGCTCATGTCCAAACTTGTAGGGGAAGTCCATTGTTAAAAGGATGTTTGTAATAGTAGTGTATTTGCAGTGGCTTTTAGGGAGTGTTGGGTGTACGACGGGCTTTTGGGGTCAGAGTAATAGCAGTTTTGGGAAATGGAGAACATGCTGGTTGTTTTACTTCAGATGTGTTGGGGCATGCAGTCTCTCACAAATACACAAGAGACTTTGTGTGTTTATTTAAGGTTTTGACAGCTCCCAAATCACTCCAAATGTGGCCCATCAATGCATCAAGCGGTTGCAGTTCTTTCAATTTGCTTTTATCCGGCTTTACTTCATCTTCCTGCAGCTGCACAGTCAATTCAAAATGGTGGTTGGCCAGTCACAGGTTTTTTCATAGTGTCCTGGCATGCATTTTCCCCTTGATCCAATTGGTTTCTGCCTAGCTTAACTGTGACATCTAGTGGTTAATGTTATTAACACACTGATCAGACACCAATACATACCCAAAGTCCTATAAATCAGCTTATTTTGCTTTAAAATCCATAAAAATCCAATTAAAATCTGATATACAAATTTTATTTGCATGTGTCTCAATGTCTTTCTTTCTTTGTCTCTCTCCATTTATTGTCCATGTTCAGACAGGTGAATATGCCACAGATGAAGAGGAAGAGATGAGCCCCATGTTTCCTAATGCCATCGAGGTGTTTGACCTGGCAGAGAATGAAGACATGGTTTCTCCTGTGGAGATGGACCCAGAGAAACTCACTCACAAGTTTAAGGAGGTCAGTAGAACATCTAAGGGAACTTCTAAACCTGGCCACCCGTAAACACATGACCTATAAAATATGGAAACCTGTTCTAGCTGGCATTGTGTACTTACCTATGGAGGAAGATAATCATCTATCTATCTATCTATCTATCTATCTATCTATCTATCTATCTATCTATCTATCTATCTATCTATCTATCTATCTATCTATCTATCTATCTATCTATCTATCTGTCTGTCTGTCTGTCTGTCTGTCTGTCTGTTGTCTGTCTGTCTGTCCATCTAGCCATCTATCTATATATCTGTCTATCCATCTATCTATATATCTGTCTATCCATCTATCTATATACGTATCTGTCTATCTGTCCATCTATCCACCTATCTATTTATCTATCTGTCTGTCCGTCCGTCCGTCTACCTATCTATCTATCTATCTATCTATCTATCTATCTATCTATCTATCTATCTATCTATCTATCTATCTATCTATCTATCTATCTATCTATCTATCTATCTATCTATCTATCTGGATCCATCTATTGGTCTGTATCAACAATCAATATTTTGTTACAATCAATTAGTAAAATGGATATTAAATGTACAGATATATTTATATGTGTTCACACTTAATCTAAACTCTAGAATTCTATGTTTCAGTGTACAATTTTTAGTAAATTCATTGTTATGAAGAGATGGAAAGATAGGTTTTGGTAAACAGAAAAACTGTTGGAAAAATGTACAGTAAAACTGTTTATTACTTTTAAAACTTGATATTTTAAAATGAAAGATTAAACTGTTTGAATTTAAATTAAAAGCCTTAAATTATAGGCCTTAAATAAGATATTTTATTGTTTAAACATATTTTAAAAAATATTAAATATTAATATTAAATTAACATAATATATATTAATATAAATATAAATATTGATTTATAACGTTATGGTCACCAATATTACTTAAACTTATAAACAGTCAAATCATCCTTAAAATAAGTCTTACTTAAAAAGTGCCTAGCTTAAATTGAATGTTTTGTAGACATGCATCTGTAAGATTTTAAACCAGTAATCAAGAAAAATGTACATTGCTTCCATTGGATGCTTCAGTACTCTCTCTATCTCTGTCTCCAGCTCCAGATCAAACATGCTGTGACCCAGGCTGAGATCCAGCAGCTCAAGAGGAAGGTATGTCTGACCCTCACAAACACCACTTGTACATGTCATTTTAACTGTTAGCTTTAGATTTTAAGGTTTCAGAAGAATAAACATTTGTAAGAGATCTTTAAACAACCTTTATTTACCCTTGTGACAAGATCTCTCTCTCTCTCTGTCCCTGTAGCTGGCTCACGCTGAGCAGGATAAGCTGCGCTGGAGGATGGAAAGGGCTCAGTTGGAGCAGACGGTGAGAGAGAATAAGGAGCGGATGGAGAAGTTAGAGGGCTATTGGATGGAGGCTCAGAGCTTGTGCCAGGCAGTGGACGAGCACCTGAAAGAGACGCAGACGCAGTACCAGGCGCTGGAGCGCAAGTACAGCAAAGCCAAACGCCTCATCAAAGAGTACCAGCAGAAGTGAGTGCGCGAAATGCTGGATAATAGCCAGCCAGACTCAACATATAGTGAATTTAATCAGGATTACAAAGGAAAATAAGCATGTATCATGGGGCTTGAAGGATTTGGACGAAACTCCTGTGAAAGGGTTTAAATGAAGTTGTGTTTATGTGTGTGTCCTAATGCAGAGAGATTGAGTATTTGAAGAAGGAGACTGCGCAGCGCAGAGCACAAGAGGAGTCAGAGGCCAGCCACAAGGTGGAGACAGAAAATCTCCAGGAGAAGGTGCGTTTGGAAAGCATTATTACCAGAAACTGCCAATGCAGTTCATTCTCATTCACTCATACATTAGCTACGTTTACGTGCACCCAAATCATCGGATTGATGGCTCAATCGGACTGAAAAGCCTTCGCGTAAACACCTTACTCGATCTGATTGAGCTCAGTCTGAATTAAATTTGGATAGGATTGAAAGGGGTGGACCTGAAATAATCTGATCAACAGACAAATAATGAAGCATGTAAACATCTACATTGCCTGTGTGGTCTGCATACTTGAATCCAAATACATTATTGGTTCCTGCTAAAACAAACATCACTCTTTAATATTTAATAAACTTAGGGTTAACGTTTACGCTACCATTGAAAATGTGGGCTTTGAGCAGCATATCTTCATATTAGAATGATTTGACTGAAAATCCAGCTTTGACATCACAGGAATAAATTACATTTTTAAATAAATGAAAAGAAAAGAAATAATCTTTCACAATATTACTCACTACAATATTGTTGATCAAGTAGACGCAACGGTATTTTAATGAATTACGAATAAAAGCATATGCCATGTGTAAATATTAAAGGTAACTGGCTTAAACTCCAATGTGTTTCCATCTCAGATTACTGACTTGGAGTCAAAGGTTGGTGCTCTGAAGAGCTTGGAGCCTTCGTAAGCCTTCCACCGTGGAACTGACGGAGAGAACGACAGAAACGCCTTCAACTCCGCCCACTCTACCCTCCGACCACATTTTTACTCCATGACCTGAAGAACCTGATGGACTACAGGAAACATGCTGAGCGGATGTTACCGGGGACAAAGAGGGGACAAAACAAACACTGTACCAGACGCCCGAGGGACGTCTAGCTATCAGGAGGCCCTTTTTATAGTCATTTATTCATGTTCTCCTCGTTTCTTTTTAAGCGCCCTTAAAGGTATTATGAGCCTCTCTGCTCTCGGCAGGAATGTACAACCTCTTCGTTAATAAATGTTCACTCACATGCTTGCAGGAGAAGAACGAAGCGGTGGCCAGACGAAGACGGCACGGATGCCCACACACAGCCTGTATCGCAGTGACTGACAAGAGGACTGTTTGTATATATTCTGGCATATATTTAAATATTAAAATCGCTTAAGCAATGTGCTGGGGGGGGGGGGGGGTGATCGGGTAAGGGCTTTACTTTTCACATCTAGGCAAATAATACAGTGAAAGTCCATTTTTGCATGGCAAAAGAGATGGTCAAGTTGGAAAACAGGGTGTGAAAAGTGTAATCTTGACATTTAGAGTTAGCATTCAGGAGCTTCTTATGTTTTCTTTCTGTGTAAAAGAAATGGTAATGGAGGTGTAGAATGAACAGGGGCTTATGGGTAACTTTTAAACTCCAGCGCTTTTGGTTAGTCGGTGCAGTGTTTATGCACACTGCACAGTGTGCCTCGGTCAACCCTGCAATGCTAACGTGACGGCGTAAGAATTCTGAATCAATCTGGCCTTGCTTAATTGCTACACAAAATCTTTCACCAGCCCTCTCTGTTTTAAGCACTCTTAGTGTGTTTACTACAATGTTTTGGTCTCTGGGGACCAGGGTAAGTGCACTTGGTTTGCACTACAGAGAGTCCTGGAGAATCCTAAAGTTTTACGTCTCTGTTGGCTTATATTGTCCTCTGTCCTGCTGGACGTGATTTGATTCAGTATTATCATTCCATATACATTGATATGGAATCTCCTTTTAGTTGTTTTGTGGTGTTATAAGCCACTTTAGTCTTAAATGTGTTCTTTTAAATTGTTCTCCTGGGAAAACTGGAATTTTGACAGCAATTGTGAGGCTTCAATGGTCTCAATTTTGTGTGTCGACACGAGCATAATTTGTGTGAACCCATTCTTATGTAAATTCATAAGGTTTGTCTAATTGAGTGCTTCAGTTAATGTTCACATAGAACGCATTTTGTGTTCTAGAGTGCTGCTTTTGGTTATTTTTCTATTGTAAGAAAATAACGTCTCGGACTGTCTCGCTTCTCCGCTGACTCGCGCACGAGTGTCCCGTTTTTTAGAAGCTGTGAAGCATCTCGAGACCCTGCGTTGTTTTCTTTCTTAATTAGGCTGGGTCCGAAAGCTTAGGCAGACGTAATGACTTTGCAGGCACAAAGGTTTCTCACGAAACTGATATAGGACAGACACTGCAACAAAATACAGAGTGCTTTGGTGATAACTAAGCAAATATTGAGTTAAATAATAAAAATGTTCTTGCTTGAAATGACATCAAAAGTGGGAAAAAGTTGGTCAGAATCTTTGCTTACACAAAATGAACAGCAACCTTTCAGACCCCATATTTATTTTTACACAGGATTGTGGGATATCCTAGGGCAAGGCAGTGAAGGATACATCTATGCTGCCTTCAACAATCAATCAGTTAAAGGATTCTTAGTAGACAAGATATGGGACGCGATCATTGGATTAGGGCGTGCCTTGTTGACTTCCTACCTCCGTGTATTTTTCAGCTTTCGGACGCAGCCTTGGGTACCTCCTCTCGTGTTTTAAACTGAACAACGTCTTCTGTGTGAACACCCCTTAAAATCATTATTACCTAAGATTACAGTTCAGTCGGATAGCTGTGGCCTGTTCTATTCACTGCTAGGCCTCTCACATCAACCGTAGAAATTAAACACAACCGAGTTGTGCTGAATTCACAGAATCGGGGACTACATCTGTAAACTCAGCACGGTATTGAAAACTCTCAAGAGTATTGGAGTTCTTCCTTTTCCCTCCGAAAGTATTTATGTGTTCAGCTTTTTATGCGATTGTTTATTTTCATATAGTTTAATACTTTTTTTTCAATATTACAAAGTCATTAGTTAAAAATGTTGAGCAATGGGGTAACACTGAGAATACATAGGACGAAGAGTTTTGTCAAACGATGCAACAAGCAACAGGCCTATTCTAAGAATCTTACAATCATTGATATTCCGCGGGTAAGTCTAACGTATTTTGTGCGTCAATCATCCTAAACCGCAATAAGACTTGAGTTTATGTCTGACTTTCATTGTCATACTCACCTAAAACTATTTTTCAAGCAAGCGAGGTCAAGCACTGACAGGAAATGATATTTCTGGCGCTGTTAATTATGGGATTATTATCTCATTTTTACAGCTCTTAATTCGTTGACTGTTTAACCCTGACTAGAAACCTCAGCGTTATCTAGCAACCAAGTGCAGATGTTATTTGAGCAATTACATAACGATTGACGCCGCGGTAAATGTATATAGATCTCAAAAATAGAACAATTTTGAGGGCTTCTCTTTGTTTTGTTTGTCAAGGAAACCATGATTTCCCATCCGCCAGGAAAAAGCCCACTGGTTTGACAAGGACCTAAGACATTCGAACAAAATGGTCATATTTGCTGTGTATAGTTACTGTGAGCCTCTGTTTGCTGGGATTTATTATTGTAATGTGCTGGCTAGTACACATGTCCATGTGTATGGATGTCCAGATGGTGGCACAGTTGAAACATGGAAACGTTCATTTATTTCCCCCGTGCATTACACTGTAGAAACGAGCAAACTGAGTTATGGAGGAAACGAACACTTTGAATCTTATTAACGCTTTTTAAATTTCACACTTTAGCTTAGCTTAGCTTAGCTTAGCTGCTGCCTTTAATGAAATGAATTTGCTTCCATGTACAGGAAAGAGCTCTGTGTTTATCTCCTCACTCTGCTGGTATAAAAGTTGGTTCCTCTTTATTTTTGGTGTCTACAGTGTATTTTAAATCAAAATCTAATAATAAAAATTGAGTACAGAATGACATGTTTAAAGATGTAATGCTGTGGTGTCGTTATGCATCAACTTGTTTGGAACTGTGTTGGAGGGTGGGGGGGATGCAACAACTTGTAATTTGATTGTAATTTCCATAATTATGGCATTATCACTTTTGTCTGACACCTAACATAAAGTAGGAACACCTTTGATTTTATAGTTGTTTTACGAACTTGACTCCATTTTCCTCTGTATTGTTTTAGTTCCTTTTTTACCCCTGCCATGTAAATTGCTACCACATGTCATGAACAAGAGGAAGATGTTCTCCATTTGAAATAATTATCATCATGTTCAATAATTGCATAAGTACTGTCATAATAAATGCAGAAATGTGCTGAGCAACAACCAATTTTGTCTGTTTTGAAAGTCAGTGTGGGAATAGACATTGTCGAGCAGGTGATTTTTCTATGACGTTTTGTTGAGTTGAAATGTATTTTTTCCTTTGACATTATAGTAGCAACAAGCGATATTGCAAAATAATGACGGGTATACGATTTAAAAGACTGTTCATTTTTAATATCCTCATTTAGATGCTGGTAATGGTTATATAGTACGATCCTAACAATATGAATAGAAAAAAGAATGGAAAAAAAATCCATTCACTCTTTTGGCTGTACAGCCGCAGAGAAGTTGACCAATGTAAGCTGTCCGGCCGGACAGCTTACATTGGTAAACTGCTCTCATCCAATCACCAGCTCCACTTGAAACTCGCAAGCCTGGCGCTTGCGTCTCCAACCCAACCCAACCGCACCCGACCCCGCCCCCCTTCAAGCGCGAGCAAGCAGCTGACAGACAGTCTATGGTAGCTAGCTAAGTAGCGTCAGATCAGCAATGGAATAAAACAAAGGATAAAAATATAAACGACAGCAGCAGTAGGATAAATATAGAGTCCACTATTGACAGTTGGAGGAAGCTTCAGGGAGATCTGGGACTAAAACCATAGACAGTATAAGAAATGGACAGAGCGATCCCATTGGGTAGTCACTTATTTCCAGGGGTTTCATCCATCCATCCATCCATCTTCTTCCGCTTCATCCGGGGCCGGGTCGCGGGGGCAGCAGTCTAAGCAGAGATGCCCAGACTTCCCTCTCCCTAGACACTTCCTCCAGCTCTTCTGGGGGGACACCGAGGCGTTCCCAGGCCAGCCGGGAGACATAGTCTTTCCAGCGTGTCCTAGGTCTTCCCCGGGGCCTCCGCCCAGTGGGACGTGCCCGGAAAACCTCCCCAGGGAGGCGTCCAGGAGGCATCCGGAACAGATGCCCGAGCCACCTCAGCTGACCCCTCTCGATGTGGAGGAGCAGCGGCTCTACTCTGAGCTCCTCCCGAGTGACTGAGCTTCTCACCCTATCTCTAAGGGATTGCCCAGCCACCCTGCGGAGAAAGCTCATTTCGGCCGCCTGTATCCGGGATCTTGTCCTTTCGGTCATGACCCAAAGCTCATGACCATAGGTGAGAGTAGGAACGTAGATTGACCGGTAAATCGAGAGCTTTTGCCTTACGGCTCAGCTCCTTCTTCACCACAACAGACCGGTACATCGACCGCATTGCTGCAGAAGCTGCACCGATCCGTCTGTCAATCTCCCATTCCATCCTTCCCTCACTCGTGAACAAAACCCCAAGATACTTAAACTCCTCCACTTGAGGAAGGATTTCTCCACCAACCTGAAGTGAGCAAGCCACCCTTTTCCCGGTTTCAGTACAGCGTAAAAAGTGTGACATTGTAGAGTAGGCGTTCTCCTAAATCCAAATTTGCATATGTCACCGGACATGCGCAGTAAGTGTTTTTTTTTTTGCGCGCTAAGTGTACTACACTAACGGTTTTCTTTTTGCCGCTAAGAAACAATCCGGTTGAAATTGATTATTTATGTTATGTCAAAGTTAATTATTTCAAAGTCACACGCTAATATTACACAATCGCGCCATTAAAACAACCAGAAATATTGGAATACACCATGATCTCTGGCACACATTTAACAAAATTATAAAAAGAAACGAAAATAAAATAAACTGTGTTGTGCAGCTATATTGAAGTTAAAAGTGGATGACCTTAACCTTTCTCTATTGACCAGAATTATTTGTCAACCCAGAATGTAATACAATATGAATAAAAGTCCTGCCCTTGTTTTCACTAATTGCATGATTCCTATGAAGACAGGTAATTGGTGAAATGTACAGTCAGTTATAAAATAGGCATATTACATGTGCATCAGATCCCTGTGTATGTGTTTACAGGGATTTCATGCGAGATACCTGTCCTAACTGTACATGTGTATCAGATACCTGTGTGTGTGTTTAAAGGGGTTTCATGTGAGATACCTGTCCTAACTGTACATGTGCATCAGATACCTGTGTGTGTGTGTGTGTTTACAGGGGTTTCACGTTTCACTAATTGCATGATTCCTATGAAGACAGGTAATTGGTGAAATGTACTGTCAGTTATAAAAATGGCATATTGCATGTGCATCAGATCCCTGTGTGTGTGTTTACAGGGGTTTCACGTCAGATACCTGTCCTAACTGTACATGTTTATCAGCTACCTGTGTGTGTGTGTGTGTGTGTGTGTGTGTGTGTGTGTGTGTGTGTGTGTGTGTGTGTGTGTGTGTGTGTGTGTGTGTGTGTGTGTGTGTGTGTGTGTGTTTTTACAGGGGTTTCACATGAGATGCCTGTCCTAACTGTACATGTGCATCAGATACCTGTGTGTGTGTTTACAGGGGTTTCACGTCAGATACCTGTCCTAACTGTACATGTAACAGTCAAATTGTACCATTAACTTAACCCATTCAGACCCTGTGTTACAGTGGACATCACATGTCAGCCCCCTTTTTTTAACTTCTGAAACATTTCTCCTAGTTTAAAGCCTGCAGTCCATGAGATTGGACGTTTGTAATCCAATCAAATGCCAGTAAAGCTCTGCATGTAGTAATTATATGAAAAAACCTCTACATTGAAGAGAAGCATGGCAGCACAAACACAGAAGCAAGCAACGTTTTCTAAGGTGTATTTACATTTTGTATATATTTTTGCCAGTATTTCATAGTTTCTCACGGGAGAAACTCAAAATTTCGACCCCCCCCCCCCCCATAACCCTGGGTAACACTGTCGTTTTTTTTTTAGGTCGAATTTTAAAATTTGGTTTTCTCAGCTCTGGAAGGGTCTAGAGCCTCCATTTTTGCACTCAGGTCAAAGTCTCGTGGCCCTCTATCAGAATCCAGAGTTTTGAGAAGATTGGAGAAACTTACTTTTTCGCCTGAAAACGAAAAAAACGAAAGGGGTAACACTGTCGTTTTTTTTTTTCGGGTCGAAATTTTGAGTTTCGATAACTCAGCTCTGGAAAGGTCTAGAGCCTCAATTTTTGCACTCAGGTCAAAGTCTCATGGCCCTCTATCAGAATCCAGAGTTTTGAGAAGATTGGAGAAACTTACCTTTTCGCCTGAAAACGAAAAAAACTCTGGATTCTGATAGAGGGCCACGAGACTTTGACCTGAGTGCAGAAATTGAGGATCTACTGTAGACCCTTCCAGAGCTGAGAAATTTCGACCCGAAAAAAAAACGACAGTGTTACCCCTTTCGTTTTTTTCCATTTTCGGGCGAAAAATTAAGTTTCTCCAATCTTCTCAAAACTCTGTATTATGATAGAGGGCTGTGAGACTTTGACCTGAGTGCAAAAATGGAGGATCTAGACCCTTCCAGAGCTGAGATATCAAAATTTCAACCCGAAAAAAAAAACGACAGTGTTACCCCTTTCGTTTTTTTCGTTTTCAGGCGAAAAAGTAAGTTTCTCCAATCTTCTCAAAACTCTGGATTATGATCGAAGGCCATGAGACTTTCACCTGAGTGCAAAAATTGAGGCTCTAGACCATTCCAGAGCTGAGTTATCGAAACTCAAAATTTCGACCCGAAAAAAAAACGACAGTGTTACCCCTTTCGTTTTTTTTTCATTTTCGGGTGAAAAATTAAGTTTCTCCAATCTTCTCAAAACTCTGGATTCTGATAGAGGGCCACGAGACTTTGACCTGAGTGCAAAAATGGAGGCTCTAGACCCTTCCAGAGCTGAGATATCGAAATTCAAAATTTCGACCCGAAAAAAAAACGACAGTGTTACCCCTTTTGTTTTTTTTCGTTTTCGGGCGAAAAATTAAGTTTCTCCAATCTTCTCAAAACTCTGGATTATGATAGAGGGCTGTGAGACTTTGACCTGAGTGCAAAAATGGAGGATCTAGACCCTTCCAGAGCTGAGATATCAAAATTCAAAATTTCGACCCGAAAAAAAAACGACAGTGTTACCCCTTTCGTTTTTTTCGTTTTCGGGCGAAAAATTAAGTTTGTCCAATCTTCTCAAAACTCTGGATTATGATAGAGGGCTGTGAGACTTTGACCTGAGTGCAAAAATGGAGGCTCTAGACCAGTGTTTCCCAACCCTGTTCCTGGCGGCACACCAACACTGCGTGTTTTCTTTGTCTCCCTTATCAAACACACCTGACTCAACCCATCAGCTCATAATCAGGTGGGTTAATGAGCTGATGGGTTGAATCGGGTGTGTTTGATTAGGGAGACAAAGTAAACACGCAGTGTTGGTGTGCCGCCAGGAACAGGATTGGGAAACACTGCTCTAGACCCTTCCAGAGCTGAGATATCGAAATTCAAAATTTCGACCCGAAAAAAAAAATGACAGTGTTACCCCTTTCGTTTTTTTCCATTTTCGGGCGAAAAATTTAGTTTCTCCAATCTTCTCAAAACTCTGGATTATGATAGAGGGCTGTGAGACTTTGACCTGAGTGCAAAAATGGAGGCTCTAGACCCTTCCAGAGCTGAGATATCGAAATTCAAAATTTCGACCCGAAAAAAAAACGACAGTGTTACCCCTTTCGTTTTTTTCCATTTTCGGGCGAAAAATTAAGTTTCTCCAATCTTCTCAAAACTCTGGATTCTGATAGAAGGCCACGAGACTTTGACCTGAGTGCAAAAATGGAGGCTCTAGACCCTTCCAGAGCTGAGATATCGAAACTCAAAATTTCGACCCGAAAAAAAAACGACAGTGTTACCCCTTTCGTTTTTTCCCATTTTCGGGCGAAAAATTAAGTTTCCCCAATCTTCTCAAAACTCTGGATTCTGATAGAGGGCCACGAGACTTTGACCTGAGTGCAAAAATGGAGGCTCTAAGACCCTTCCAGAGCTGAGATATCGAAATTCAAAATTTCGACCCGAAAAAAAAACGACAGTGTTACCCCTTTCGTTTTTTTTCATTTTTGGGCGAAAAATTAAGTTTCTCCAATCTTCTCAAAACTCTGGATTATGATAGAGGGCTGTGAGACTTTGACATGAGTGCAAAAATGGAGGCTCTAGACCCTTCCAGAGCTGAGATATCGAAATTCAAAATTTCGACCCGAAAAAAGAAAAACGACAGTGTTACCACTTTCGTTTTTTTTTTCATTTTTGGGCGAAAAATTAAGTTTCTCCAATCTTCTCAAAATTCTGGATTATGATAGAGGGCTGTGAGACTTTGACATGAGTGCAAAAATGGAGGCTCTAGACCCTTCCAGAGCTGAGATATCTAAATTCAAAATTTCGACCCGAAAAAAAAACGACAGTGTTACCCCTTTTGTTTTTTTTCGTTTTCGGGCGAAAAATTAAGTTTCTCCAATCTTCTCAAAACTCTGGATTATGATAGAGGGCTGTGAGACTTTGACCTGAGTGCAAAAATGGAGGCTCTAGACCCTTCCAGAGCTGAGATATCGAAATTCAAAATTTCGACCCGAAAAAAAAACGACAGTGTTACCCCTTTCGTTTTTTCCATTTTCGGGCGAAAATTTAAGTTTCTCCAATCTTCTCAAAACTCTGGATTCTGATAGAGGGCCACGAGACTTTGACCTGAGTGCAAAAATGGAGGCTCTAGACCCTTCCAGAGCTGAGATATCGAAATTCAAAATTTCGACCCGAAAAAAAAAACGACAGTGTTACCCCTTTCGTTTTTTTCCATTTTCGGGCGAAAAATTAAGTTTCTCCAATCTTCTCAAAACTCTGGATTATGATAGAGGGCTGTGAGACTTTGACCTGAGTGCAAAAATGGAGGCTCTAGACCCTTCCAGAGCTGAGATATCGAAATTCAAAATTTTGACCCGAAAAAAAAACGACAGTGTAACCCCTTTCGTTTTTTTCCATTTTCGGGCGAAAAATTAAGTTTCTCCAATCTTCTCAAAACTCTGTATTATGATAGAGGGCTGTGAGACTTTGACCTGAGTGCAAAAATGGAGGATCTAGACCCTTCCAGAGCTGAGATATCAAAATTCAAAATTTCGACCCGAAAAAAAAACGACAGTGTTACCCCTTTCGTTTTTTTCGTTTTTTGGGCGAAAAATTAAGTTTGTCCAATCTTCTCAAAACTCTGGATTATGATAGAGGGCTGTGAGACTTTGACCTGAGTGCAAAAATGGAGGCTCTAGACCAGTGTTTCCCAACCCTGTTCCTGGCGGCACACCAACACTGCGTGTTTTCTTTGTCTCCCTTATCAAACACACCTGACTCAACCCATCAGCTCATAATCAGGTGGGTTAATGAGCTGATGGGTTGAATCGGGTGTGTTTGATTAGGGAGACAAAGTAAACACGCAGTGTTGGTGTGCCGCCAGGAACAGGGTTGGGAAACACTGCTCTAGACCCTTCCAGAGCTGAGATATCGAAATTCAAAATTTCGACCCGAAAAAAAAAATGACAGTGTTACCCCTTTCGTTTTTTTCCATTTTCGGGCGAAAAATTTAGTTTCTCCAATCTTCTCAAAACTCTGGATTATGATAGAGGGCTGTGAGACTTTGACCTGAGTGCAAAAATGGAGGCTCTAGACCCTTCCAGAGCTGAGATATCGAAATTCAAAATTTCGACCCGAAAAAAAAACGACAGTGTTACCCCTTTCGTTTTTTTCCATTTTCGGGCGAAAAATTAAGTTTCTCCAATCTTCTCAAAACTCTGGATTCTGATAGAAGGCCACGAGACTTTGACCTGAGTGCAAAAATGGAGGCTCTAGACCCTTCCAGAGCTGAGATATCGAAATTCAAAATTTCGACCCGAAAAAAAAACGACAGTGTTACCCCTTTCGTTTTTTCCCATTTTCGGGCGAAAAATTAAGTTTCTCCAATCTTCTCAAAACTCTGGATTCTGATAGAGGGCCACGAGACTTTGACCTGAGTGCAAAAATGGAGGCTCTAGACCCTTCCAGAGCTGAGATATCGAAATTCAAAATTTCGACCCGAAAAAAAAACGACAGTGTTACACCTTTCGTTTTTTTCGTTTTCGGGCGAAAAATTAAGTTTGTCCAATCTTCTCAAAACTCTGGATTATGATAGAGGGCTGTGAGACTTTGACCTGAGTGCAAAAATGGAGGCTCTAGACCCTTCCAGTGCTGAGATATCGAAATTCAAAATTTCGACCCGAAAAAAAAAACGACAGTGTTACCCCTTTCGTTTTTTTCCATTTTCGGGCGAAAAATTTAGTTTCTCCAATCTTCTCAAAACTCTGTATTATGATAGAGGGCTGTGAGACTTTGACCTGAGTGCAAAAATGGAGGATCTAGACCCTTCCAGAGCTGAGATATCAAAATTCAAAATTTCGACCCGAAAAAAAAAACGACAGTTTCGGGCGAAAAATTAAGTTTCTCCAATCTTCTCAAAACTCTGGATTCTGATAGAGGGCCACGAGACTTTGACCTGAGTGCAAAAATGGAGGCTCTAGACCCTTCCAGAGCTGAGATATCAAAATTCAAAATTTCGACCCGAAAAAAAAAACGACAGTGTTACACCTTTCGTTTTTTTTAGTTTTCGGGCGAAAAATTAAGTTGCTCCAATCTTCTCAAAACTCTGGATTCTGATAGAGGGCCACGAGACTTTGACCTGAGTGCAAAAATGGAGGCTCTAGACTCTTCCAGAGCTGAGATATCAAAATTCAAAATTTCAACCCGAAAAAAAAACGACAGTGTTACCCCTTTCGTTTTTTTCCATTTTCGGGCGAAAAATTAAGTTTCTCCAATCTTCTCAAAACTCTGGATTCTGATAGAGGGCCACGAGACTTTGACCTGAGTGCAAAAATGGAGGCTCTAGACCCTTCCAGAGCTGAGATATCAAAATTCAAAATTTCGACCCGAAAAAAAAAACGACAGTGTTACCCCTTTCGTTTTTTTCCGTTTTCGGGCGAAAAATTAAGTTTCTCCAATCTTCTCAAAACTCCGGATTCTGATAGAGGGCCACGAGACTTTGATCTGAGTGCAAAAATGGAGGCTCTAGACCCTTCCAGAGCTGAGATATCGAAATTCAAAATTTCAACCCGAAAAAAAAAACGACAGTGTTACCCCTTTCGTTTTTTTCCATTTTCGGGCGAAAAATTAAGTTTCTCCAATCTTCTCAAAACTCTGGATTCTGATAGAGGGCCACGAGACTTTGACCTGAGTGCAAAAATGGAGGCTCTAGACCCTTCCAGAGCTGAGATATCGAAATTCAAAATTTCGACCCGAAAAAAAAACGACAGTGTTACCCCTTTTGTTTTTTTTCGTTTTCGGGCGAAAAATTAAGTTTCTCCAATCTTCTCAAAACTCTGGATTATGATAGAGGGCTGTGAGACTTTGACCTGAGTGCAAAAATGGAGGCTCTAGACCCTTCCAGAGCTGAGATATCGAAATTCAAAATTTCGACCCGAAAAAAAAACGACAGTGTTACCCCTTTCGTTTTTTTCCATTTTTGGGCGAAAAATTAAGTTTCTCCAATCTTCTCAAAACTCTGGATTATGATAGAGGGCCGTGAGACTTTCACCTGAGTGCAAAAATGGAGGCTCTAGACCCTTCCAGAGCTGAGATATCAAAATTCAAAATTTCGACCCGAAAAAAAAACGACAGTGTTACCCCTTTCGTTTTTTTCCATTTTTGGGCGAAAAATTAAGTTTCTCCAATCTTCTCAAAACTCTGTATTATGATAGAGGGCTGTGAGACTTTGACCTGAGTGCAAAAATGGAGGCTCTAGACCCTTCCAGAGCTGAGATATCGAAATTCTAAATTTCGACCCGAAAAAAAAAACGACAGTGTTACCCCTTTCGTTTTTTTCCGTTTTCGGGCGAAAAATTAAGTTTCTCCAATCTTCTCAAAACTCTGGATTCTGATAGAGGGCCACAAGACTTTGACCTGAGTGCAAAAATGGAGGCTCTAGACCCTTCCAGAGCTGAGATATCGAAATTCAAAATTTCGACCCGAAAAAAAAACGACAGTGTTACCCCTTTCGTTTTTTTTCGTTTTCGGGCGAAAAATTAAGTTTCTCCAATCTTCTCAAAACTCTGGATTATGATAGAGGGCTGTGAGACTTTGACCTGAGTGCAAAAATGGAGGCTCTAGACCCTTCCAGAGCTGAGATATCGAAATTCAAAATTTCGACCCGAAAAAAAAAACGACAGTGTTACCCCTTTCGTTTTTTTCCGTTTTCGGGCGAAAAATTAAGTTTCTCCAATCTTCTCAAAACTCTGGATTCTGATAGAGGGCCACAAGACTTTGACCTGAGTGCAAAAATGGAGGCTCTAGACCCTTCCAGAGCTGAGATATCGAAATTCAAA
Source organism: Pimephales promelas (assembly GCF_988280905.1). Taxonomy (NCBI): domain Eukaryota; kingdom Metazoa; phylum Chordata; class Actinopteri; order Cypriniformes; family Leuciscidae; genus Pimephales; species Pimephales promelas. The sequence continues at coordinate 17,409,099 of NC_142771.1, read as the reverse complement.
ATTTCGACCCGAAAAAAAAACGACAGTGTTACCCCTTTCGTTTTTTTTTCGTTTTCGGGCGAAAAATTAAGTTTCTCCAATCTTCTCAAAACTCTGGATTATGATAGAGGGCCGTGAGACTTTGACCTGAGTGCAAAAATGGAGGCTCTAGACCCTTCCAGAGCTGAGATATCGAAATTCAAAATTTCGACCCGAAAAAAAAAACGACAGTGTTACCCCTTTCGTTTTTTTCCGTTTTCGGGCGAAAAATTAAGTTTCTCCAATCTTCTCAAAAATCTGGATTCTGATAGAGGGCCACAAGACTTTGACCTGAGTGCAAAATGGAGGCTCTAGACCCTTCCAGAGCTGAGATATCGAAATTCAAAATTTCGACCCGAAAAAAAAACGACAGTGTTACCCCTTTCGTTTTTTTTCGTTTTCGGGCGAAAAATTAAGTTTCTCCAATCTTCTCAAAACTCTGGATTATGATAGAGGGCTGTGAGACTTTGACCTGAGTGCAAAAATGGAGGCTCTAGACCCTTCCAGAGCTGAGATATCGAAATTCAAAATTTCGACCCGAAAAAAAAAACGACAGTGTTACCCCTTTCGTTTTTTTCCGTTTTCGGGCGAAAAATTAAGTTTCTCCAATCTTCTCAAAACTCTGGATTATGATAGAGGGCTGTGAGACTTTGACCTGAGTGCAAAAATGGAGGCTCTAGACCCTTCCAGAGCTGAGATATCGAAATTCAAAATTTCGACCCGAAAAAAAAAACGACAGTGTTACCCCTTTCGTTTTTTTCCGTTTTCGGGCGAAAAATTAAGTTTCTCCAATCTTCTCAAAACTCTGGATTCTGATAGAGGGCCACGAGACTTTGACCTGAGTGCAAAAATGGAGGCTCTAGACCCTTCCAGAGCTGAGATATCGAAATTTAAAATTTCGACCCGAAAAAAAAACGACAGTGTTACCTCTTTTGTTTTTTTTCGTTTTCGGTCGAAAAAGTAAGTTTCTCCAATCTTCTCAAAACTCTGGATTATGATAGAGAGCTGTGAGACTTTGACCTGAGTGCAAAAATGGAGGCTCTAGACCCTTCCAGAGCTGAGATATCGAAATTCAAAATTTCGACCCGAAAAAAAAACGACAGTGTTACCCCTTTTGTTTTTTTTCGTTTTCGGGCGAAAAATTAAGTTTCTCCAATCTTCTCAAAACTCTGGATTATGATAGAGGGCTGTGAGACTTTGACCTGAGTGCAAAAATGGAGGCTCTAGACCCTTCCAGAGCTGAGATATCGAAATTCAAAATTTCGACCCGAAAAAAAAACGACAGTGTTACCCCTTTTGTTTTTTTCCATTTTTGGGCGAAAAATTAAGTTTCTCCAATCTTCTCAAAACTCTGGATTCTGATAGAGGGCCACGAGACTTTGACCTGAGTGCAAAAATGGAGGCTCTAGACCCTTCCAGAGCTGAGATATCGAAATTCAAAATTTCGACCCGAAAAAAAAAACGACAGTGTTACCCCTGTCGTTTTTTTCCGTTTTCGGGCGAAAAATTAAGTTTCTCCAATCTTCTCAAAACTCTGGATTCTGATAGAGGGCCACGAGACTTTGACCTGAGTGCAAAAATGGAGGCTCTAGACCCTTCCAGAGCTGAGATATCGAAATTCAAAATTTCGACCCGAAAAAAAAAACGACAGTGTTACCCCTTTCGTTTTTTTCCGTTTTCGGGCGAAAAATTAAGTTTCTCCAATCTTCTCAAAACTCTGGATTCTGATAGAGGGCCACGAGACTTTGACCTGAGTGCAAAAATGGAGGCTCTAGACCCTTCCAGAGCTGAGATATCGAAATTCAAAATTTCGACCCGAAAAAAAAAAACGACAGTGTTACCCCTTTTGTTTTTTTCCATTTTTGGGCGAAAAATTAAGTTTCTCCAATCTTCTCAAAACTCTGGATTCTGATAGAGGGCCACGAGACTTTGACCTGAGTGCAAAAATGGAGGCTCTAGACCCTTCCAGAGCTGAGATATCGAAATTCAAAATTTCGACCCGAAAAAAAAACGACAGTTTTACCCCTTTTGTTTTTTTCCATTTTCGGGCGAAAAATTAAGTTTCTCCAATCTTCTCAAAACTCTGGATTCTGATAGAGGGCCACGAGACTTTGACCTGAGTGCAAAAATGGAGGCTCTAGACCCTTCCAGAGCTGAGATATCGAAATTCAAAATTTCGACCCGAAAAAAAAAACGACAGTGTTACCCCTTTTGTTTTTTTCCATTTTTGGGCGAAAAATTAAGTTTCTCCAATCTTCTCAAAACTCTGGATTCTGATAGAGGGCCACGAGACTTTGACCTGAGTGCAAAAATGGAGGCTCTAGACCCTTCCAGAGCTGAGATATCGAAATTCAAAATTTCGACCCGAAAAAAAAACGACAGTGTTACCCCTTTTGTTTTTTTCCATTTTTGGGCGAAAAATTAAGTTTCTCCAATCTTCTCAAAACTCTGGATTCTGATAGAGGGCCACGAGACTTTGACCTGAGTGCAAAAATGGAGGCTCTAGACCCTTCCAGAGCTGAGATATCGAAATTCAAAATTTCGACCCGAAAAAAAAAACGACAGTGTTACCCCTTTCGTTTTTTTCCGTTTTCGGGCGAAAAATTAAGTTTCTCCAATCTTCTCAAAACTCTGGATTCTGATAGAGGGCCACGAGAATTTGACCTGAGTGCAAAAATGGAGGCTCTAGACCCTTCCAGAGTTGAGATATCGAAATTCAAAATTTCGACCCGAAAAAAAAAACGACAGTGTTACCCCTTTCGTTTTTTTCCGTTTTCGGGCGAAAAATTAAGTTTCTCCAATCTTCTCAAAACTCTGGATTCTGATAGAGGGCCACGAGACTTTGACCTGGGTGCAAAAATGGAGGCTCTAGACCCTTCCAGAGCTGAGATATCGAAATTCAAAATTTCGACCCGAAAAAAAAACGACAGTGTTACCCCTTTCGTTTTTTTCCGTTTTCGGGCGAAAAATTAAGTTTCTCCAATCTTCTCAAAACTCTGGATTATGATAGAGGGCTGTGAGACTTTGACCTGAGTGCAAAAATGGAGGCTCTAGACCCTTCCAGAGCTGAGATATCGAAATTCAAAATTTCGACCCGAAAAAAAAAACGACAGTGTTACCCCTTTCGTTTTTTTCCGTTTTCGGGCGAAAAATTAAGTTTCTCCAATCTTCTCAAAACTCTGGATTCTGATAGAGGGCCACGAGACTTTGACCTGAGTGCAAAAATGGAGGCTCTAGACCCTTCCAGAGCTGAGATATCGAAATTCAAAATTTCGACCCGAAAAAAAAACGACAGTGTTACCCCTTTTGTTTTTTTTCGTTTTCGGGCGAAAAATTAAGTTTCTCCAATCTTCTCAAAACTCTGGATTCTGATAGAGGGCCACGAGACTTTGACCTGAGTGCAAAAATGGAGGCTCTAGACCCTTCCAGAGCTGAGATATCGAAATTCAAAATTTCGACCCGAAAAAAAAACCCGACAGTGTTACCCCTTTCGTTTTTTTCCGTTTTCGGGCGAAAAATTAAGTTTCTCCAATCTTCTCAAAACTCTGGATTCTGATAGAGGGCCACGAGACTTTGACCTGAGTGCAAAAATGGAGGCTCTAGACCCTTCCAGAGCTGAGATATCGAAATTCAAAATTTCGACCCGAAAAAAAAAACGACAGTGTTACCCCTTTTGTTTTTTTCCATTTTTGGGCGAAAAATTAAGTTTCTCCAATCTTCTCAAAACTCTGGATTCTGATAGAGGGCCACGAGACTTTGACCTGAGTGCAAAAATGGAGGCTCTAGACCCTTCCAGAGCTGAGATATCGAAATTCAAAATTTCGACCCGAAAAAAAAACGACAGTGTTACCCCTTTTGTTTTTTTCCATTTTTGGGCGAAAAATTAAGTTTCTCCAATCTTCTCAAAACTCTGGATTCTGATAGAGGGCCACGAGACTTTGACCTGAGTGCAAAAATGGAGGCTCTAGACCCTTCCAGAGCTGAGATATCGAAATTCAAAATTTCGACCCGAAAAAAAAAACGACAGTGTTACCCCTTTCGTTTTTTTCCGTTTTCGGGCGAAAAATTAAGTTTCTCCAATCTTCTCAAAACTCTGGATTCTGATAGAGGGCCACGAGAATTTGACCTGAGTGCAAAAATGGAGGCTCTAGACCCTTCCAGAGCTGAGATATCGAAATTCAAAATTTCGACCCGAAAAAAAAAACGACAGTGTTACCCCTTTCGTTTTTTTCCGTTTTCGGGCGAAAAATTAAGTTTCTCCAATCTTCTCAAAACTCTGGATTCTGATAGAGGGCCACGAGACTTTGACCTGGGTGCAAAAATGGAGGCTCTAGACCCTTCCAGAGCTGAGATATCGAAATTCAAAATTTCGACCCGAAAAAAAAACGACAGTGTTACCCCTTTCGTTTTTTTCCGTTTTCGGGCGAAAAATTAAGTTTCTCCAATCTTCTCAAAACTCTGGATTATGATAGAGGGCTGTGAGACTTTGACCTGAGTGCAAAAATGGAGGCTCTAGACCCTTCCAGAGCTGAGATATCGAAATTCAAAATTTCGACCCGAAAAAAAAAACGACAGTGTTACCCCTTTCGTTTTTTTCCGTTTTCGGGCGAAAAATTAAGTTTCTCCAATCTTCTCAAAACTCTGGATTCTGATAGAGGGCCACGAGACTTTGACCTGAGTGCAAAAATGGAGGCTCTAGACCCTTCCAGAGCTGAGATATCGAAATTCAAAATTTCGACCCGAAAAAAAAACGACAGTGTTACCCCTTTTGTTTTTTTTCGTTTTCGGGCGAAAAAGTAAGTTTCTCCAATCTTCTCAAAACTCTGGATTATGATAGAGGGCTGTGAGACTTTGACCTGAGTGCAAAAATGGAGGCTCTAGACCCTTCCAGAGCTGAGATATCGAAATTCAAAATTTCGACCCGAAAAAAAAACGACAGTGTTACCCCTTTTGTTTTTTTTCGTTTTCGGGCGAAAAATTAAGTTTCTCCAATCTTCTCAAAACTCTAGATTATGATAGAGGGCTGTGAGACTTTGACCTGAGTGCAAAAATGGAGGCTCTAGACCCTTCCAGAGCTGAGATATCGAAATTCAAAATTTCGACCCGAAAAAAAAACGACAGTGTTACCCCTTTTGTTTTTTTCCATTTTTGGGCGAAAAATTAAGTTTCTCCAATCTTCTCAAAACTCTGGATTCTGATAGAGGGCCACGAGACTTTGACCTGAGTGCAAAAATGGAGGCTCTAGACCCTTCCAGAGCTGAGATATCGAAATTCAAAATTTCGACCCGAAAAAAAAAACGACAGTGTTACCCCTTTCGTTTTTTTCCGTTTTCGGGCGAAAAATTAAGTTTCTCCAATCTTCTCAAAACTCTGGATTCTGATAGAGGGCCACGAGACTTTGACCTGAGTGCAAAAATGGAGGCTCTAGACCCTTCCAGAGCTGAGATATCGAAATTCAAAATTTCGACCCGAAAAAAAAAAACGACAGTGTTACCCCTTTCGTTTTTTTCCGTTTTCGGGCGAAAAATTAAGTTTCTCCAATCTTCTCAAAACTCTGGATTCTGATAGAGGGCCACGAGACTTTGACCTGAGTGCAAAAATGGAGGCTCTAGACCCTTCCAGAGCTGAGATATCGAAATTCAAAATTTCGACCCGAAAAAAAAAACGACAGTGTTACCCCTTTTGTTTTTTTCCATTTTTGGGCGAAAAATTAAGTTTCTCCAATCTTCTCAAAACTCTGGATTCTGATAGAGGGCCACGAGACTTTGACCTGAGTGCAAAAATGGAGGCTCTAGACCCTTCCAGAGCTGAGATATCGAAATTCAAAATTTCGACCCGAAAAAAAAACGACAGTGTTACCCCTTTTGTTTTTTTCCATTTTTGGGCGAAAAATTAAGTTTCTCCAATCTTCTCAAAACTCTGGATTCTGATAGAGGGCCACGAGACTTTGACCTGAGTGCAAAAATGGAGGCTCTAGACCCTTCCAGAGCTGAGATATCGAAATTCAAAATTTCGACCCGAAAAAAAAACGACAGTGTTACCCCTTTCGTTTTTTTCCGTTTTCGGGCGAAAAATTAAGTTTCTCCAATCTTCTCAAAACTCTGGATTCTGATAGAGGGCCACGAGACTTTGACCTGAGTGAAAAAATGGAGGCTCTAGACCCTTCCAGAGCTGAGATATCGAAATTCAAAATTTCGACCCGAAAAAAAAAACGACAGTGTTACCCCTTTCGTTTTTTTCCGTTTTCGGGCGAAAAATTAAGTTTCTCCAATCTTCTCAAAACTCTGGATTCTGATAGAGGGCCACGAGACTTTGACCTGAGTGCAAAAATGGAGGCTCTAGACCCTTCCAGAGCTGAGATATCGAAATTCAAAATTTCGACCCGAAAAAAAAACGACAGTGTTACCCCTTTTGTTTTTTTTCGTTTTCGGGCGAAAAATTAAGTTTCTCCAATCTTCTCAAAACTCTGGATTATGATAGAGGGCCGTGAGACTTTCACCTGAGTGCAAAAATGGAGGCTCTAGACCCTTCCAGAGCTGAGATATCAAAATTCAAAATTTCGACCCGAAAAAAAAACGACAGTGTTACCCCTTTCGTTTTTTTCCATTTTTGGGCGAAAAATTAAGTTTCTCCAATCTTCTCAAAACTCTGTATTATGATAGAGGGCTGTGAGACTTTGACCTGAGTGCAAAAATGGAGGCTCTAGACCCTTCCAGAGCTGAGATATCGAAATTCAAAATTTCGACCCGAAAAAAAAAACGACAGTGTTACCCCTTTCGTTTTTTTCCGTTTTCGGGCGAAAAATTAAGTTTCTCCAATCTTCTCAAAACTCTGGATTGTGATAGAGGGCCACAAGACTTTGATCTGAGTGCAAAAATGGAGGCTCTAGACCCTTCCAGAGCTGAGATATCGAAATTCAAAATTTCGACCCGAAAAAAAAACGACAGTGTTACCCCTTTCGTTTTTTTTCGTTTTCGGGCGAAAAATTAAGTTTCTCCAATCTTCTCAAAACTCTGGATTATGATAGAGGGCTGTGAGACTTTGACCTGAGTGCAAAAATGGAGGCTCTAGACCCTTCCAGAGCTGAGATATCGAAATTCAAAATTTCGACCCGAAAAAAAAACGACAGTGTTACCCCTTTCGTTTTTTTCCGTTTTCGGGCGAAAAATTAAGTTTCTCCAATCTTCTCAAAACTCTGGATTCTGATAGAGGGCCACGAGACTTTGACCTGAGTGCAAAAATGGAGGCTCTAGACCCTTCCAGAGCTGAGATATCGAAATTCAAAATTTCGACCCGAAAAAAAAACGACAGTGTTACCCCTTTCGTTTTTTTCCATTTTTGGGCGAAAAATTAAGTTTCTCCAATCTTCTCAAAACTCTGGATTATGATAGAGGGCCGTGAGACTTTCACCTGAGTGCAAAAATGGAGGCTCTAGACCCTTCCAGAGCTGAGATATCAAAATTCAAAATTTCGACCCGAAAAAAAAACGACAGTGTTACCCCTTTCGTTTTTTTCCATTTTTGGGCGAAAAATTAAGTTTCTCCAATCTTCTCAAAACTCTGTATTATGATAGAGGGCTGTGAGACTTTGACCTGAGTGCAAAAATGGAGGCTCTAGACCCTTCCAGAGCTGAGATATCGAAATTCAAAATTTCGAACCGAAAAAAAAAACGACAGTGTTACCCCTTTCGTTTTTTTTCCGTTTTCGGGCGAAAAATTAAGTTTCTCCAATCTTCTCAAAACTCTGGATTGTGATAGAGGGCCACAAGACTTTGACCTGAGTGCAAAAATGGAGGCTCTAGACCCTTCCAGAGCTGAGATATCGAAATTCAAAATTTCGACCCGAAAAAAAAACGACAGTGTTACCCCTTTTGTTTTTTTTCGTTTTCGGGCGAAAAATTAAGTTTCTCCAATCTTCTCAAAACTCTGGATTATGATAGAGGGCTGTGAGACATTGACCTGAGTGCAAAAATGGAGGCTCTAGACCCTTCCAGAGCTGAGATATCGAAATTCAAAATTTCGACCCGAAAAAAAAACGACAGTGTTACCCCTTTTGTTTTTTTTCGTTTTCGGGCGAAAAATTAAGTTTCTCCAATCTTCTCAAAACTCTGGATTATGATAGAGGGCTGTGAGACTTTGACCTGAGTGCAAAAATGGAGGCTCTAGACCCTTCCAGAGCTGAGATATCGAAATTCAAAATTTCGACCCGAAAAAAAAACGACAGTGTTACCCCTTTCGTTTTTTTCCATTTTCGGGCGAAAAATTACGTTTCTCAAATCTTCTCAAAACTCTGGATTATGATAGAGGGCTGTGAGACTTTGACCTGAGTGCAAAAATGGAGGCTCTAGACCCTTCCAGAGCTGAGATATCGAAATTCAAAATTTCGACCCGAAAAAAAAACGACAGTGTTACCCCTTTCGTTTTTTTCCATTTTTGGGCGAAAAATTAAGTTTCTCCAATCTTCTCAAAACTCTGGATTATGATAGAGGGCCGTGAGACTTTCACCTGAGTGCAAAAATGGAGGCTCTAGACCCTTCCAGAGCTGAGATATCAAAATTCAAAATTTCGACCCGAAAAAAAAACGACAGTGTTACCCCTTTCGTTTTTTTCCATTTTTGGGCGAAAAATTAAGTTTCTCCAATCTTCTCAAAACTCTGGATTCTGATAGAGGGCCACGAGACTTTGACCTGAGTGCAAAAATTGAGGCTCTAGACCCTTCCAGAGCTGAGATATCGAAATTCAAAATTTCGACCCGAAAAAAAAACGACAGTGTTACCCCTTTTGTTTTTTTTCGTTTTCGGGCGAAAAATTAAGTTTCTCCAATCTTCTCAAAACTCTGGATTATGATAGAGGGCTGTGAGACTTTGACCTGAGTGCAAAAATGGAGGCTCTAGACCCTTCCAGAGCTGAGATATCGAAATTCAAAATTTCGACCCGAAAAAAAAACGACAGTGTTACCCCTTTCGTTTTTTTCCATTTTTGGGCGAAAAATTAAGTTTCTCCAATCTTCTCAAAACTCTGGATTATGATAGAGGGCTGTGAGACTTTGACCTGAGTGCAAAAATGGAGGCTCTAGACCCTTCCAGAGCTGAGATATCGAAATTCAAAATTTCGACCCGAAAAAAAAACGACAGTGTTACCCCTTTCGTTTTTTTCCATTTTCGGGCGAAAAATTAAGTTTCTCCAATCTTCTCAAAACTCTGTATTATGATAGAGGGCCACGAGACTTTGACCTGAGTGCAAAAATGGAGGCTCTAGACCCTTCCAGAGCTGAGATATCGAAATTCAAAATTTCGACCCGAAAAAAAAAACGACAGTGTTACCCCTTTCGTTTTTTTCCGTTTTCGGGCGAAAAATTACGTTTCTCCAATCTTCTCAAAACTCCGGATTCTGATAGAGGGCCACGAGACTTTGACCTGAGTGCAAAAATGGAGGCTCTAGACCCTTCCAGAGCTGAGATATCGAAATTCAAAATTTCGACCCGAAAAAAAAACGACAGTGTTACCCCTTTTGTTTTTTTTCGTTTTCGGGTGAAAAATTAAGTTTCTCCAATCTTCTCAAAACTCTGGATTATGATAGAGGGCTGTGAGACTTTGACCTGAGTGCAAAAATGGAGGCTCTAGACCCTTCCAGAGCTGAGATATCGAAATTCAAAATTTCGACCCGAAAAAAAAAACGACAGTGTTACCCCTTTCGTTTTTTTCCATTTTCGGGCGAAAAATTAAGTTTCTCCAATCTTCTCAAAACTCAATATTATGATAGAGGGCTGTGAGACTTTGACCTGAGTGCAAAAATGGAGGATCTAGACCCTTCCAGAGCTGAGATATCAAAATTCAAAATTTCGACCCGAAAAAAAACGACAGTGTTACCCCTTTCGTTTTTTTTTCGTTTTCAGGCGAAAAATTAAGTTTCTCCAATCTTCTCAAAACTCTGGATTATGATAGAGGGCTGTGAGACTTTGACCTGAGTGCAAAAATGGATGATCTAGACCCTTCTAGAGCTGAGATATCAAAATTCAAAAATTCGACCCGAAAAAAAAAACGACAGTGTTACCCCTTTCGTTTTTTTCATTTTTGGGCAAAAAATTAAGTTTCTCAAAACTCTGGATTCTGATAGAGGGCCACGAGACTTTGACCTGAGTGCAAAAATGGAGGCTCTAGACCCTTCCAGAGCTGAGATATCGAAATTCAAAATTTCGACCCGAAAAAAAAAACGACAGTGTTACCCCTTTTGTTTTTTTTCGTTTTCGGGCGAAAAATTAAGTTTCTCCAATCTTCTCAAAACTCTGGATTATGATAGAGGGCTGTGAGACTTTGACCTGAGTGCAAAAATGGAGGCTCTAGACCCTTCCAGAGCTGAGATATCGAAATTCAAAATTTCGACCCGAAAAAAAAACGACAGTGTTACCCCTTTCGTTTTTTTTCCATTTTTGGGCGAAAAATTAAGTTTCTCCAATCTTCTCAAAACTCTGGATTATGATAGAGGGCCGTGAGACTTTCACCTGAGTGCAAAAATGGAGGCTCTAGACCCTTCCAGAGCTGAGATATCAAAATTCAAAATTTCGACCCGAAAAAAAAACGACAGTGTTACCCCTTTCGTTTTTTTCCATTTTTGGGCGAAAAATTAAGTTTCTCCAATCTTCTCAAAACTCTGGATTATGATAGAGGGCCGTGAGACTTTCACCTGAGTGCAAAAATGGAGGCTCTAGACCCTTCCAGAGCTGAGATATCGAAATTCAAAATTTCGACCCGAAACAAAAAACGACAGTGTTACCCCTTTCGTTTTTTTCCGTTTTCGGGCGAAAAATTAAGTTTCTCCAATCTTCTCAAAACTCTGGATTGTGATAGAGGGCTGTGAGACTTTGACCTGAGTGCAAAAATGGAGGCTCTAGACCCTTCCAGAGCTGAAATATCGAAATTCAAAATTTCGACCCGAAAAAAAAACGACAGTGTTACCCCTTTCGTTTTTTTTCGTTTTCGGGCGAAAAATTAAGTTTCTCCAATCTTCTCAAAACTCTGGATTATGATAGAGGGCTGTGAGACTTTGACCTGAGTGCAAAAATGGAGGCTCTAGACCCTTCCAGAGCTGAGATATCGAAATTCAAAATTTCGACCCGAAAAAAAAAACGACAGTGTTACCCCTTTCGTTTTTTTCCATTTTCGGTCGAAAAATTAAGTTTCTCCTATCTTCTCAAAACTCTGGATTCTGATAGAGGGCCACGAGACTTTGACCTGAGTGCAAAAATGGAGGCTCTAGACCCTTCCAGAGCTGAGATATCGAAATTCAAAATTTCGACCCGAAAAAAAAAACGACAGGGTTACCCCTTTTGTTTTTTTTCGTTTTCGGGCGAAAAATTAAGTTTCTCCAATCTTCTCAAAACTCTGGATTATGATAGAGGGCTGTGAGACTTTGACCTGAGTGCAAAAATGGAGGCTCTAGACCCTTCCAGAGCTGAGATATCGAAATTCAAAATTTCGACCCGAAAAAAAAACGACAGTGTTACCCCTTTCGTTTTTTTCCATTTTCGGGCGAAAAATTAAGTTTCTCAAATCTTCTCAAAACTCTGGATTATGATAGAGGGCTGTGAGACTTTGACCTGAGTGCAAAAATGGAGGCTCTAGACCCTTCCAGAGCTGAGATATCAAAATTCAAAATTTCGACCCGAAAAAAAAACGACAGTGTTACCCCTTTCGTTTTTTTCCGTTTTCGGGCGAAAAATTAAGTTTCTCCAATCTTCTCAAAACTCTGGATTGTGATAGAGGGCCACAAGACTTTGACCTGAGTGCAAAAATGGAGGCTCTAGACCCTTCCAGAGCTGAGATATCGAAATTCAAAATTTCGACCCGAAAAAAAAACGACAGTGTTACCCCTTTCGTTTTTTTCCGTTTTCGGGCGAAAAATTAAGTTTCTCCAATCTTCTCAAAACTCTGGATTATGATAGAGGGCTGTGAGACTTTGACCTGAGTGCAAAAATGGAGGCTCTAGACCCTTCCAGAGCTGAGATATCGAAATTCAAAATTTCGACCCGAAAAAAAAAACGACAGTGTTACCCCTTTCGTTTTTTTCCGTTTTCGGGCGAAAAATTAAGTTTCTCCAATCTTCTCAAAACTCTGGATTATGATAGAGGGCCGTGAGACTTTCACCTGAGTGCAAAAATGGAGGCTCTAGACCCTTCCAGAGCTGAGATATCAAAATTCAAAATTTCGACCCGAAAAAAAAACGACAGTGTTACCCCTTTCGTTTTTTTCCATTTTTGGGCGACAAATTAAGTTTCTCCAATCTTCTCAAAACTCTGGATTCTGATAGAGGGCCACGAGACTTTGACCTGAGTGCAAAAATTGAGGCTCTAGACCCTTCCAGAGCTGAGATATCGAAATTCAAAATTTCGACCCGAAAAAAAAACGACAGTGTTACCCCTTTTGTTTTTTTTTCGTTTTCGGGCGAAAAATTAAGTTTCTCCAATCTTCTCAAAACTCTGGATTATGATAGAGGGCTGTGAGACTTTGACCTGAGTGCAAAAATGGAGGCTCTAGACCCTTCCAGAGCTGAGATATCGAAATTCAAAATTTCGACCCGAAAAAAAAACGACAGTGTTACCCCTTTCGTTTTTTTCCATTTTTGGGCGAAAAATTAAGTTTCTCCAATCTTCTCAAAACTCTGGATTATGATAGAGGGCTGTGAGACTTTGACCTGAGTGCAAAAATGGAGGCTCTAGACCCTTCCAGAGCTGAGATATCGAAATTCAAAATTTCGACCCGAAAAAAAAACGACAGTGTTACCCCTTTCGTTTTTTTCCGTTTTCGGGCGAAAAATTAAGTTTCTCCAATCTTCTCAAAACTCTGGATTCTGATAGAGGGCCACGAGACTTTGACCTGAGTGCAAAAATGGAGGCTCTAGACCCTTCCAGAGCTGAGATATCGAAATTCAAAATTTCGACCCGAAAAAAAAACGACAGTGTTACCCCTTTCGTTTTTTTCCATTTTTGGGCGAAAAATTAAGTTTCTCCAATCTTCTCAAAACTCTGGATTATGATAGAGGGCCGTGAGACTTTCACCTGAGTGCAAAAATGGAGGCTCTAGACCCTTCCAGAGCTGAGATATCAAAATTCAAAATTTCGACCCGAAAAAAAAACGACAGTGTTACCCCTTTCGTTTTTTTCCATTTTTGGGCGAAAAATTAAGTTTCTCCAATCTTCTCAAAACTCTGTATTATGATAGAGGGCTGTGAGACTTTGACCTGAGTGCAAAAATGGAGGCTCTAGACCCTTCCAGAGCTGAGATATCGAAATTCAAAATTTCGACCCGAAAAAAAAAACGACAGTGTTACCCCTTTCGTTTTTTTTCCGTTTTCGGGCGAAAAATTAAGTTTCTCCAATCTTCTCAAAACTCTGGATTGTGATAGAGGGCCACAAGACTTTGACCTGAGTGCAAAAATGGAGGCTCTAGACCCTTCCAGAGCTGAGATATCGAAATTCAAAATTTCGACCCGAAAAAAAAACGACAGTGTTACCCCTTTTGTTTTTTTTCGTTTTCGGGCGAAAAATTAAGTTTCTCCAATCTTCTCAAAACTCTGGATTATGATAGAGGGCTGTGAGACATTGACCTGAGTGCAAAAATGGAGGCTCTAGACCCTTCCAGAGCTGAGATATCGAAATTCAAAATTTCGACCCGAAAAAAAAACGACAGTGTTACCCCTTTTGTTTTTTTTCGTTTTCGGGCGAAAAATTAAGTTTCTCCAATCTTCTCAAAACTCTGGATTATGATAGAGGGCTGTGAGACTTTGACCTGAGTGCAAAAATGGAGGCTCTAGACCCTTCCAGAGCTGAGATATCGAAATTCAAAATTTCGACCCGAAAAAAAAACGACAGTGTTACCCCTTTCGTTTTTTTCCATTTTCGGGCGAAAAAGTAAGTTTCTCAAATCTTCTCAAAACTCTGGATTATGATAGAGGGCTGTGAGACTTTGACCTGAGTGCAAAAATGGAGGCTCTAGACCCTTCCAGAGCTGAGATATCGAAATTCAAAATTTCGACCCGAAAAAAAAACGACAGTGTTACCCCTTTCGTTTTTTTCCATTTTTGGGCGAAAAATTAAGTTTCTCCAATCTTCTCAAAACTCTGGATTATGATAGAGGGCCGTGAGACTTTCACCTGAGTGCAAAAATGGAGGCTCTAGACCCTTCCAGAGCTGAGATATCAAAATTCAAAATTTCGACCCGAAAAAAAAACGACAGTGTTACCCCTTTCGTTTTTTTCCATTTTTGGGCGAAAAATTAAGTTTCTCCAATCTTCTCAAAACTCTGGATTCTGATAGAGGGCCACGAGACTTTGACCTGAGTGCAAAAATTGAGGCTCTAGACCCTTCCAGAGCTGAGATATCGAAATTCAAAATTTCGACCCGAAAAAAAAACGACAGTGTTACCCCTTTTGTTTTTTTTCGTTTTCGGGCGAAAAATTAAGTTTCTCCAATCTTCTCAAAACTCTGGATTATGATAGAGGGCTGTGAGACTTTGACCTGAGTGCAAAAATGGAGGCTCTAGACCCTTCCAGAGCTGAGATATCGAAATTCAAAATTTCGACCCGAAAAAAAAACGACAGTGTTACCCCTTTCGTTTTTTTCCATTTTTGGGCGAAAAATTAAGTTTCTCCAATCTTCTCAAAACTCTGGATTATGATAGAGGGCTGTGAGACTTTGACCTGAGTGCAAAAATGGAGGCTCTAGACCCTTCCAGAGCTGAGATATCGAAATTCAAAATTTCGACCCGAAAAAAAAACGACAGTGTTACCCCTTTCGTTTTTTTCCATTTTCGGGCGAAAAATTAAGTTTCTCCAATCTTCTCAAAACTCTGTATTATGATAGAGGGCCACGAGACTTTGACCTGAGTGCAAAAATGGAGGCTCTAGACCCTTCCAGAGCTGAGATATCGAAATTCAAAATTTCGACCCGAAAAAAAAAACGACAGTGTTACCCCTTTCGTTTTTTTCCGTTTTCGGGCGAAAAATTACGTTTCTCCAATCTTCTCAAAACTCCGGATTCTGATAGAGGGCCACGAGACTTTGACCTGAGTGCAAAAATGGAGGCTCTAGACCCTTCCAGAGCTGAGATATCGAAATTCAAAATTTCGACCCGAAAAAAAAACGACAGTGTTACCCCTTTTGTTTTTTTTCGTTTTCGGGTGAAAAATTAAGTTTCTCCAATCTTCTCAAAACTCTGGATTATGATAGAGGGCTGTGAGACTTTGACCTGAGTGCAAAAATGGAGGCTCTAGACCCTTCCAGAGCTGAGATATCGAAATTCAAAATTTCGACCCGAAAAAAAAAACGACAGTGTTACCCCTTTCGTTTTTTTCCATTTTCGGGCGAAAAATTAAGTTTCTCCAATCTTCTCAAAACTCAATATTATGATAGAGGGCTGTGAGACTTTGACCTGAGTGCAAAAATGGAGGATCTAGACCCTTCCAGAGCTGAGATATCAAAATTCAAAATTTCGACCCGAAAAAAAACGACAGTGTTACCCCTTTCGTTTTTTTTTCGTTTTCAGGCGAAAAATTAAGTTTCTCCAATCTTCTCAAAACTCTGGATTATGATAGAGGGCTGTGAGACTTTGACCTGAGTGCAAAAATGGATGATCTAGACCCTTCTAGAGCTGAGATATCAAAATTCAAAAATTCGACCCGAAAAAAAAAACGACAGTGTTACCCCTTTCGTTTTTTTCATTTTTGGGCAAAAAATTAAGTTTCTCAAAACTCTGGATTCTGATAGAGGGCCACGAGACTTTGACCTGAGTGCAAAAATGGAGGCTCTAGACCCTTCCAGAGCTGAGATATCGAAATTCAAAATTTCGACCCGAAAAAAAAAAACGACAGTGTTACCCCTTTTGTTTTTTTTCGTTTTCGGGCGAAAAATTAAGTTTCTCCAATCTTCTCAAAACTCTGGATTATGATAGAGGGCTGTGAGACTTTGACCTGAGTGCAAAAATGGAGGCTCTAGACCCTTCCAGAGCTGAGATATCGAAATTCAAAATTTCGACCCGAAAAAAAAACGACAGTGTTACCCCTTTCGTTTTTTTTCCATTTTTGGGCGAAAAATTAAGTTTCTCCAATCTTCTCAAAACTCTGGATTATGATAGAGGGCCGTGAGACTTTCACCTGAGTGCAAAAATGGAGGCTCTAGACCCTTCCAGAGCTGAGATATCAAAATTCAAAATTTCGACCCGAAAAAAAAACGACAGTGTTACCCCTTTCGTTTTTTTCCATTTTTGGGCGAAAAATTAAGTTTCTCCAATCTTCTCAAAACTCTGGATTATGATAGAGGGCCGTGAGACTTTCACCTGAGTGCAAAAATGGAGGCTCTAGACCCTTCCAGAGCTGAGATATCGAAATTCAAAATTTCGACCCGAAACAAAAAACGACAGTGTTACCCCTTTCGTTTTTTTCCGTTTTCGGGCGAAAAATTAAGTTTCTCCAATCTTCTCAAAACTCTGGATTGTGATAGAGGGCTGTGAGACTTTGACCTGAGTGCAAAAATGGAGGCTCTAGACCCTTCCAGAGCTGAAATATCGAAATTCAAAATTTCGACCCGAAAAAAAAACGACAGTGTTACCCCTTTCGTTTTTTTTCGTTTTCGGGCGAAAAATTAAGTTTCTCCAATCTTCTCAAAACTCTGGATTATGATAGAGGGCTGTGAGACTTTGACCTGAGTGCAAAAATGGAGGCTCTAGACCCTTCCAGAGCTGAGATATCGAAATTCAAAATTTCGACCCGAAAAAAAAAACGACAGTGTTACCCCTTTCGTTTTTTTCCATTTTCGGTCGAAAAATTAAGTTTCTCCTATCTTCTCAAAACTCTGGATTCTGATAGAGGGCCACGAGACTTTGACCTGAGTGCAAAAATGGAGGCTCTAGACCCTTCCAGAGCTGAGATATCGAAATTCAAAATTTCGACCCGAAAAAAAAAACGACAGGGTTACCCCTTTTGTTTTTTTTCGTTTTCGGGCGAAAAATTAAGTTTCTCCAATCTTCTCAAAACTCTGGATTATGATAGAGGGCTGTGAGACTTTGACCTGAGTGCAAAAATGGAGGCTCTAGACCCTTCCAGAGCTGAGATATCGAAATTCAAAATTTCGACCCGAAAAAAAAACGACAGTGTTACCCCTTTCGTTTTTTTCCATTTTCGGGCGAAAAATTAAGTTTCTCAAATCTTCTCAAAACTCTGGATTATGATAGAGGGCTGTGAGACTTTGACCTGAGTGCAAAAATGGAGGCTCTAGACCCTTCCAGAGCTGAGATATCAAAATTCAAAATTTCGACCCGAAAAAAAAACGACAGTGTTACCCCTTTCGTTTTTTTCCGTTTTCGGGCGAAAAATTAAGTTTCTCCAATCTTCTCAAAACTCTGGATTGTGATAGAGGGCCACAAGACTTTGACCTGAGTGCAAAAATGGAGGCTCTAGACCCTTCCAGAGCTGAGATATCGAAATTCAAAATTTCGACCCGAAAAAAAAACGACAGTGTTACCCCTTTCGTTTTTTTCCGTTTTCGGGCGAAAAATTAAGTTTCTCCAATCTTCTCAAAACTCTGGATTATGATAGAGGGCTGTGAGACTTTGACCTGAGTGCAAAAATGGAGGCTCTAGACCCTTCCAGAGCTGAGATATCGAAATTCAAAATTTCGACCCGAAAAAAAAAACGACAGTGTTACCCCTTTCGTTTTTTTCCGTTTTCGGGCGAAAAATTAAGTTTCTCCAATCTTCTCAAAACTCTGGATTATGATAGAGGGCCGTGAGACTTTCATCTGAGTGCAAAAATGGAGGCTCTAGACCCTTCCAGAGCTGAGATATCAAAATTCAAAATTTCGACCCGAAAAAAAAACGACAGTGTTACCCCTTTCGTTTTTTTCCATTTTTGGGCGACAAATTAAGTTTCTCCAATCTTCTCAAAACTCTGGATTCTGATAGAGGGCCACGAGACTTTGACCTGAGTGCAAAAATTGAGGCTCTAGACCCTTCCAGAGCTGAGATATCGAAATTCAAAATTTCGACCCGAAAAAAAAACGACAGTGTTACCCCTTTTGTTTTTTTTCGTTTTCGGGCGAAAAATTAAGTTTCTCCAATCTTCTCAAAACTCTGGATTATGATAGAGGGCTGTGAGACTTTGACCTGAGTGCAAAAATGGAGGCTCTAGACCCTTCCAGAGCTGAGATATCGAAATTCAAAATTTCGACCCGAAAAAAAAACGACAGTGTTACCCCTTTCGTTTTTTTCCATTTTTGGGCGAAAAATTAAGTTTCTCCAATCTTCTCAAAACTCTGGATTATGATAGAGGGCTGTGAGACTTTGACCTGAGTGCAAAAATGGAGGCTCTAGACCCTTCCAGAGCTGAGATATCGAAATTCAAAATTTCGACCCGAAAAAAAAACGACAGTGTTACCCCTTTCGTTTTTTTCCATTTTCGGGCGAAAAATTAAGTTTCTCCAATCTTCTCAAAACTCTGTATTATGATAGAGGGCCACGAGACTTTGACCTGAGTGCAAAAATGGAGGCTCTAGACCCTTCCAGAGCTGAGATATCGAAATTCAAAATTTCGACCCGAAAAAAAAAACGACAGTGTTACCCCTTTCGTTTTTTTCCGTTTTCGGGCGAAAAATTACGTTTCTCCAATCTTCTCAAAACTCCGGATTCTGATAGAGGGCCACGAGACTTTGACCTGAGTGCAAAAATGGAGGCTCTAGACCCTTCCAGAGCTGAGATATCGAAATTCAAAATTTCGACCCGAAAAAAAAACGACAGTGTTACCCCTTTTGTTTTTTTTCGTTTTCGGGTGAAAAATTAAGTTTCTCCAATCTTCTCAAAACTCTGGATTATGATAGAGGGCTGTGAGACTTTGACCTGAGTGCAAAAATGGAGGCTCTAGACCCTTCCAGAGCTGAGATATCGAAATTCAAAATTTCGACCCGAAAAAAAAAACGACAGTGTTACCCCTTTCGTTTTTTTCCATTTTCGGGCGAAAAATTAAGTTTCTCCAATCTTCTCAAAACTCAATATTATGATAGAGGGCTGTGAGACTTTGACCTGAGTGCAAAAATGGAGGATCTAGACCCTTCCAGAGCTGAGATATCAAAATTCAAAATTTCGACCCGAAAAAAAACGACAGTGTTACCCCTTTCGTTTTTTTTTCGTTTTCAGGCGAAAAATTAAGTTTCTCCAATCTTCTCAAAACTCTGGATTATGATAGAGGGCTGTGAGACTTTGACCTGAGTGCAAAAATGGATGATCTAGACCCTTCTAGAGCTGAGATATCAAAATTCAAAAATTCGACCCGAAAAAAAAAACGACAGTGTTACCCCTTTCGTTTTTTTCATTTTTGGGCAAAAAATTAAGTTTCTCAAAACTCTGGATTCTGATAGAGGGCCACGAGACTTTGACCTGAGTGCAAAAATGGAGGCTCTAGACCCTTCCAGAGCTGAGATATCGAAATTCAAAATTTCGACCCGAAAAAAAAAACGACAGTGTTACCCCTTTTGTTTTTTTTCGTTTTCGGGCGAAAAATTAAGTTTCTCCAATCTTCTCAAAACTCTGGATTATGATAGAGGGCTGTGAGACTTTGACCTGAGTGCAAAAATGGAGGCTCTAGACCCTTCCAGAGCTGAGATATCGAAATTCAAAGTTTCGACCCGAAAAAAAACGACAGTGTTACCCCTTTCGTTTTTTTTCCATTTTTGGGCGAAAAATTAAGTTTCTCCAATCTTCTCAAAACTCTGGATTATGATAGAGGGCCGTGAGACTTTCACCTGAGTGCAAAAATGGAGGCTCTAGACCCTTCCAGAGCTGAGATATCAAAATTCAAAATTTCGACCCGAAAAAAAAACGACAGTGTTACCCCTTTCGTTTTTTTCCATTTTTGGGCGAAAAATTAAGTTTCTCCAATCTTCTCAAAACTCTGGATTATGATAGAGGGCCGTGAGACTTTCACCTGAGTGCAAAAATGGAGGCTCTAGACCCTTCCAGAGCTGAGATATCGAAATTCAAAATTTCGACCCGAAACAAAAAACGACAGTGTTACCCCTTTCGTTTTTTTCCGTTTTCGGGCGAAAAATTAAGTTTCTCCAATCTTCTCAAAACTCTGGATTGTGATAGAGGGCTGTGAGACTTTGACCTGAGTGCAAAAATGGAGGCTCTAGACCCTTCCAGAGCTGAAATATCGAAATTCAAAATTTCGACCCGAAAAAAAAACGACAGTGTTACCCCTTTCGTTTTTTTTCGTTTTCGGGCGAAAAATTAAGTTTCTCCAATCTTCTCAAAACTCTGGATTATGATAGAGGGCTGTGAGACTTTGACCTGAGTGCAAAAATGGAGGCTCTAGACCCTTCCAGAGCTGAGATATCGAAATTCAAAATTTCGACCCGAAAAAAAAAACGACAGTGTTACCCCTTTCGTTTTTTTCCATTTTCGGTCGAAAAATTAAGTTTCTCCTATCTTCTCAAAACTCTGGATTCTGATAGAGGGCCACGAGACTTTGACCTGAGTGCAAAAATGGAGGCTCTAGACCCTTCCAGAGCTGAGATATCGAAATTCAAAATTTCGACCCGAAAAAAAAAACGACAGTGTTACCCCTTTTGTTTTTTTCCATTTTCGGGCGAAAAATTAAGTTTCTCAAATCTTCTCAAAACTCTGGATTATGATAGAGGGCTGTGAGACTTTGACCTGAGTGCAAAAATGGAGGCTCTAGACCCTTCCAGAGCTGAGATATCAAAATTCAAAATTTCGACCCGAAAAAAAAACGACAGTGTTACCCCTTTCGTTTTTTTCCGTTTTCGGGCGAAAAATTAAGTTTCTCCAATCTTCTCAAAACTCTGGATTGTGATAGAGGGCCACAAGACTTTGACCTGAGTGCAAAAATGGAGGCTCTAGACCCTTCCAGAGCTGAGATATCGAAATTCAAAATTTCGACCCGAAAAAAAAACGACAGTGTTACCCCTTTCGTTTTTTTCCGTTTTCGGGCGAAAAATTAAGTTTCTCCAATCTTCTCAAAACTCTGGATTATGATAGAGGGCTGTGAGACTTTGACCTGAGTGCAAAAATGGAGGCTCTAGACCCTTCCAGAGCTGAGATATCGAAATTCAAAATTTCGACCCGAAAAAAAAAACGACAGTGTTACCCCTTTCGTTTTTTTCCGTTTTCGGGCGAAAAATTAAGTTTCTCCAATCTTCTCAAAACTCTGGATTCTGATAGAGGGCCACGAGACTTTGACCTGAGTGCAAAAATGGAGGCTCTAGACCCTTCCAGAGCTGAGATATCGAAATTCAAAATTTCGACCCGAAAAAAAAACGACAGTGTTACCCCTTTTGTTTTTTTTCGTTTTCGGGCGAAAAATTAAGTTTCTCCAATCTTCTCAAAACTCTGGATTCTGATAGAGGGCCACGAGACTTTGACCTGAGTGCAAAAATGGAGGCTCTAGACCCTTCCAGAGCTGAGATATCGAAATTCAAAATTTCGACCCGAAAAAAAAAACGACAGTGTTACCCCTTTCGTTTTTTTCCGTTTTCGGGCGAAAAATTAAGTTTCTCCAATCTTCTCAAAACTCTGGATTCTGATAGAGGGCCACGAGACTTTGACCTGAGTGCAAAAATGGAGGCTCTAGACCCTTCCAGAGCTGAGATATCGAAATTCAAAATTTCGACCCGAAAAAAAAACGACAGTGTTACCCCTTTTGTTTTTTTCCATTTTTGGGCGAAAAATTAAGTTTCTCCAATCTTCTCAAAACTCTGGATTCTGATAGAGGGCCACGAGACTTTGACCTGAGTGCAAAAATGGAGGCTCTAGACCCTTCCAGAGCTGAGATATCGAAATTCAAAATTTCGACCCGAAAAAAAAACGACAGTGTTACCCCTTTTGTTTTTTTCCATTTTTGGGCGAAAAATTAAGTTTCTCCAATCTTCTCAAAACTCTGGATTCTGATAGAGGGCCACGAGACTTTGACCTGAGTGCAAAAATGGAGGCTCTAGACCCTTCCAGAGCTGAGATATCGAAATTCAAAATTTCGACCCGAAAAAAAAAACGACAGTGTTACCCCTTTCGTTTTTTTCCGTTTTCGGGCGAAAAATTAAGTTTCTCCAATCTTCTCAAAACTCTGGATTCTGATAGAGGGCTGTGAGACTTTGACCTGAGTGCAAAAATGGAGGCTCTAGACCCTTCCAGAGCTGAGATATCGAAATTCAAAATTTCGACCCGAAAAAAAAACGACAGTGTTACCCCTTTTGTTTTTTTTCGTTTTCGGGCGAAAAATTAAGTTTCTCCAATCTTCTCAAAACTCTAGATTATGATAGAGGGCTGTGAGACTTTGACCTGAGTGCAAAAATGGAGGCTCTAGACCCTTCCAGAGCTGAGATATCGAAATTCAAAATTTCGACCCGAAAAAAAAACGACAGTGTTACCCCTTTTGTTTTTTTCCATTTTTGGGCGAAAAATTAAGTTTCTCCAATCTTCTCAAAACTCTGGATTCTGATAGAGGGCCACGAGACTTTGACCTGAGTGCAAAAATGGAGGCTCTAGACCCTTCCAGAGCTGAGATATCGAAATTCAAAATTTCGACCCGAAAAAAAAAACGACAGTGTTACCCCTTTCGTTTTTTTCCGTTTTCGGGCGAAAAATTAAGTTTCTCCAATCTTCTCAAAACTCTGGATTCTGATAGAGGGCCACGAGACTTTGACCTGAGTGCAAAAATGGAGGCTCTAGACCCTTCCAGAGCTGAGATATCGAAATTCAAAATTTCGACCCGAAAAAAAAAAACGACAGTGTTACCCCTTTCGTTTTTTTCCGTTTTCGGGCGAAAAATTAAGTTTCTCCAATCTTCTCAAAACTCTGGATTCTGATAGAGGGCCACGAGACTTTGACCTGAGTGCAAAAATGGAGGCTCTAGACCCTTCCAGAGCTGAGATATCGAAATTCAAAATTTCGACCCGAAAAAAAAAACGACAGTGTTACCCCTTTTGTTTTTTTCCATTTTTGGGCGAAAAATTAAGTTTCTCCAATCTTCTCAAAACTCTGGATTCTGATAGAGGGCCACGAGACTTTGACCTGAGTGCAAAAATGGAGGCTCTAGACCCTTCCAGAGCTGAGATATCGAAATTCAAAATTTCGACCCGAAAAAAAAACGACAGTGTTACCCCTTTTGTTTTTTTCCATTTTTGGGCGAAAAATTAAGTTTCTCCAATCTTCTCAAAACTCTGGATTCTGATAGAGGGCCACGAGACTTTGACCTGAGTGCAAAAATGGAGGCTCTAGACCCTTCCAGAGCTGAGATATCGAAATTCAAAATTTCGACCCGAAAAAAAAACGACAGTGTTACCCCTTTCGTTTTTTTCCGTTTTCGGGCGAAAAATTAAGTTTCTCCAATCTTCTCAAAACTCTGGATTCTGATAGAGGGCCACGAGACTTTGACCTGAGTGAAAAAATGGAGGCTCTAGACCCTTCCAGAGCTGAGATATCGAAATTCAAAATTTCGACCCGAAAAAAAAAACGACAGTGTTACCCCTTTCGTTTTTTTCCGTTTTCGGGCGAAAAATTAAGTTTCTCCAATCTTCTCAAAACTCTGGATTCTGATAGAGGGCCACGAGACTTTGACCTGAGTGCAAAAATGGAGGCTCTAGACCCTTCCAGAGCTGAGATATCGAAATTCAAAATTTCGACCCGAAAAAAAAACGACAGTGTTACCCCTTTTGTTTTTTTTCGTTTTCGGGCGAAAAATTAAGTTTCTCCAATCTTCTCAAAACTCTGGATTATGATAGAGGGCCGTGAGACTTTCACCTGAGTGCAAAAATGGAGGCTCTAGACCCTTCCAGAGCTGAGATATCAAAATTCAAAATTTCGACCCGAAAAAAAAACGACAGTGTTACCCCTTTCGTTTTTTTCCATTTTTGGGCGAAAAATTAAGTTTCTCCAATCTTCTCAAAACTCTGTATTATGATAGAGGGCTGTGAGACTTTGACCTGAGTGCAAAAATGGAGGCTCTAGACCCTTCCAGAGCTGAGATATCGAAATTCAAAATTTCGACCCGAAAAAAAAAACGACAGTGTTACCCCTTTCGTTTTTTTTCCGTTTTCGGGCGAAAAATTAAGTTTCTCCAATCTTCTCAAAACTCTGGATTGTGATAGAGGGCCACAAGACTTTGACCTGAGTGCAAAAATGGAGGCTCTAGACCCTTCCAGAGCTGAGATATCGAAATTCAAAATTTCGACCCGAAAAAAAAACGACAGTGTTACCCCTTTTGTTTTTTTTCGTTTTCGGGCGAAAAATTAAGTTTCTCCAATCTTCTCAAAACTCTGGATTATGATAGAGGGCTGTGAGACATTGACCTGAGTGCAAAAATGGAGGCTCTAGACCCTTCCAGAGCTGAGATATCGAAATTCAAAATTTCGACCCGAAAAAAAAACGACAGTGTTACCCCTTTTGTTTTTTTTCGTTTTCGGGCGAAAAATTAAGTTTCTCCAATCTTCTCAAAACTCTGGATTATGATAGAGGGCTGTGAGACTTTGACCTGAGTGCAAAAATGGAGGCTCTAGACCCTTCCAGAGCTGAGATATCGAAATTCAAAATTTCGACCCGAAAAAAAAACGACAGTGTTACCCCTTTCGTTTTTTTCCATTTTCGGGCGAAAAATTAAGTTTCTCAAATCTTCTCAAAACTCTGGATTATGATAGAGGGCTGTGAGACTTTGACCTGAGTGCAAAAATGGAGGCTCTAGACCCTTCCAGAGCTGAGATATCGAAATTCAAAATTTCGACCCGAAAAAAAAACGACAGTGTTACCCCTTTCGTTTTTTTCCATTTTTGGGCGAAAAATTAAGTTTCTCCAATCTTCTCAAAACTCTGGATTATGATAGAGGGCCGTGAGACTTTCACCTGAGTGCAAAAATGGAGGCTCTAGACCCTTCCAGAGCTGAGATATCAAAATTCAAAATTTCGACCCGAAAAAAAAACGACAGTGTTACCCCTTTCGTTTTTTTCCATTTTTGGGCGAAAAATTAAGTTTCTCCAATCTTCTCAAAACTCTGGATTCTGATAGAGGGCCACGAGACTTTGACCTGAGTGCAAAAATTGAGGCTCTAGACCCTTCCAGAGCTGAGATATCGAAATTCAAAATTTCGACCCGAAAAAAAAACGACAGTGTTACCCCTTTTGTTTTTTTTCGTTTTCGGGCGAAAAATTAAGTTTCTCCAATCTTCTCAAAACTCTGGATTATGATAGAGGGCTGTGAGACTTTGACCTGAGTGCAAAAATGGAGGCTCTAGACCCTTCCAGAGCTGAGATATCGAAATTCAAAATTTCGACCCGAAAAAAAAACGACAGTGTTACCCCTTTCGTTTTTTTCCATTTTTGGGCGAAAAATTAAGTTTCTCCAATCTTCTCAAAACTCTGGATTATGATAGAGGGCTGTGAGACTTTGACCTGAGTGCAAAAATGGAGGCTCTAGACCCTTCCAGAGCTGAGATATCGAAATTCAAAATTTCGACCCGAAAAAAAAACGACAGTGTTACCCCTTTCGTTTTTTTCCATTTTCGGGCGAAAAATTAAGTTTCTCCAATCTTCTCAAAACTCTGTATTATGATAGAGGGCCACGAGACTTTGACCTGAGTGCAAAAATGGAGGCTCTAGACCCTTCCAGAGCTGAGATATCGAAATTCAAAATTTCGACCCGAAAAAAAAAACGACAGTGTTACCCCTTTCGTTTTTTTCCGTTTTCGGGCGAAAAATTACGTTTCTCCAATCTTCTCAAAACTCCGGATTCTGATAGAGGGCCACGAGACTTTGACCTGAGTGCAAAAATGGAGGCTCTAGACCCTTCCAGAGCTGAGATATCGAAATTCAAAATTTCGACCCGAAAAAAAAAACGACAGGGTTACCCCTTTTGTTTTTTTTCGTTTTCGGGCGAAAAATTAAGTTTCTCCAATCTTCTCAAAACTCTGGATTCTGATAGAGGGCCACGAGACTTTGACCTGAGTGCAAAAATTGAGGCTCTAGACCCTTCCAGAGCTGAGATATCGAAATTCAAAATTTCGACCCGAAAAAAAAACGACAGTGTTACCCCTTTTGTTTTTTTTCGTTTTCGGGCGAAAAATTAAGTTTCTCCAATCTTCTCAAAACTCTGGATTATGATAGAGGGCTGTGAGACTTTGACCTGAGTGCAAAAATGGAGGCTCTAGACCCTTCCAGAGCTGAGATATCGAAATTCAAAATTTCGACCCGAAAAAAAAACGACAGTGTTACCCCTTTCGTTTTTTTCCATTTTTGGGCGAAAAATTAAGTTTCTCCAATCTTCTCAAAACTCTGGATTATGATAGAGGGCTGTGAGACTTTGACCTGAGTGCAAAAATGGAGGCTCTAGACCCTTCCAGAGCTGAGATATCGAAATTCAAAATTTCGACCCGAAAAAAAAACGACAGTGTTACCCCTTTCGTTTTTTTCCATTTTCGGGCGAAAAATTAAGTTTCTCCAATCTTCTCAAAACTCTGTATTATGATAGAGGGCCACGAGACTTTGACCTGAGTGCAAAAATGGAGGCTCTAGACCCTTCCAGAGCTGAGATATCGAAATTCAAAATTTCGACCCGAAAAAAAAAACGACAGTGTTACCCCTTTCGTTTTTTTCCGTTTTCGGGCGAAAAATTACGTTTCTCCAATCTTCTCAAAACTCCGGATTCTGATAGAGGGCCACGAGACTTTGACCTGAGTGCAAAAATGGAGGCTCTAGACCCTTCCAGAGCTGAGATATCGAAATTCAAAATTTCGACCCGAAAAAAAAACGACAGTGTTACCCCTTTTGTTTTTTTTCGTTTTCGGGTGAAAAATTAAGTTTCTCCAATCTTCTCAAAACTCTGGATTATGATAGAGGGCTGTGAGACTTTGACCTGAGTGCAAAAATGGAGGCTCTAGACCCTTCCAGAGCTGAGATATCGAAATTCAAAATTTCGACCCGAAAAAAAAAACGACAGTGTTACCCCTTTCGTTTTTTTCCATTTTCGGGCGAAAAATTAAGTTTCTCCAATCTTCTCAAAACTCAATATTATGATAGAGGGCTGTGAGACTTTGACCTGAGTGCAAAAATGGAGGATCTAGACCCTTCCAGAGCTGAGATATCAAAATTCAAAATTTCGACCCGAAAAAAAACGACAGTGTTACCCCTTTCGTTTTTTTTTCGTTTTCAGGCGAAAAATTAAGTTTCTCCAATCTTCTCAAAACTCTGGATTATGATAGAGGGCTGTGAGACTTTGACCTGAGTGCAAAAATGGATGATCTAGACCCTTCTAGAGCTGAGATATCAAAATTCAAAAATTCGACCCGAAAAAAAAAACGACAGTGTTACCCCTTTCGTTTTTTTCATTATTGGGCAAAAAATTAAGTTTCTCAAAACTCTGGATTCTGATAGAGGGCCACGAGACTTTGACCTGAGTGCAAAAATGGAGGCTCTAGACCCTTCCAGAGCTGAGATATCGAAATTCAAAATTTCGACCCGAAAAAAAAAACGACAGTGTTACCCCTTTTGTTTTTTTTCGTTTTCGGGCGAAAAATTAAGTTTCTCCAATCTTCTCAAAACTCTGGATTATGATAGAGGGCTGTGAGACTTTGACCTGAGTGCAAAAATGGAGGCTCTAGACCCTTCCAGAGCTGAGATATCGAAATTCAAAATTTCGACCCGAAAAAAAAACGACAGTGTTACCCCTTTCGTTTTTTTTCCATTTTTGGGCGAAAAATTAAGTTTCTCCAATCTTCTCAAAACTCTGGATTATGATAGAGGGCCGTGAGACTTTCACCTGAGTGCAAAAATGGAGGCTCTAGACCCTTCCAGAGCTGAGATATCAAAATTCAAAATTTCGACCCGAAAAAAAAACGACAGTGTTACCCCTTTCGTTTTTTTCCATTTTTGGGCGAAAATTTAAGTTTCTCCAATCTTCTCAAAACTCTGGATTATGATAGAGGGCCGTGAGACTTTCACCTGAGTGCAAAAATGGAGGCTCTAGACCCTTCCAGAGCTGAGATATCGAAATTCAAAATTTCGACCCGAAACAAAAAACGACAGTGTTACCCCTTTCGTTTTTTTCCGTTTTCGGGCGAAAAATTAAGTTTCTCCAATCTTCTCAAAACTCTGGATTGTGATAGAGGGCTGTGAGACTTTGACCTGAGTGCAAAAATGGAGGCTCTAGACCCTTCCAGAGCTGAAATATCGAAATTCAAAATTTCGACCCGAAAAAAAAACGACAGTGTTACCCCTTTCGTTTTTTTTCGTTTTCGGGCGAAAAATTAAGTTTCTCCAATCTTCTCAAAACTCTGGATTATGATAGAGGGCTGTGAGACTTTGACCTGAGTGCAAAAATGGAGGCTCTAGACCCTTCCAGAGCTGAGATATCGAAATTCAAAATTTCGACCCGAAAAAAAAAACGACAGTGTTACCCCTTTCGTTTTTTTCCATTTTCGGTCGAAAAATTAAGTTTCTCCTATCTTCTCAAAACTCTGGATTCTGATAGAGGGCCACGAGACTTTGACCTGAGTGCAAAAATGGAGGCTCTAGACCCTTCCAGAGCTGAGATATCGAAATTCAAAATTTCGACCCGAAAAAAAAAACGACAGTGTTACCCCTTTTGTTTTTTTTCGTTTTCGGGCGAAAAATTAAGTTTCTCCAATCTTCTCAAAACTCTGGATTATGATAGAGGGCTGTGAGACTTTGACCTGAGTGCAAAAATGGAGGCTCTAGACCCTTCCAGAGCTGAGATATCGAAATTCAAAATTTCGACCCGAAAAAAAAACGACAGTGTTACCCCTTTCGTTTTTTTCCATTTTCGGGCGAAAAATTAAGTTTCTCAAATCTTCTCAAAACTCTGGATTATGATAGAGGGCTGTGAGACTTTGACCTGAGTGCAAAAATGGAGGCTCTAGACCCTTCCAGAGCTGAGATATCAAAATTCAAAATTTCGACCCGAAAAAAAAACGACAGTGTTACCCCTTTCGTTTTTTTCCGTTTTCGGGCGAAAAATTAAGTTTCTCCAATCTTCTCAAAACTCTGGATTGTGATAGAGGGCCACAAGACTTTGACCTGAGTGCAAAAATGGAGGCTCTAGACCCTTCCAGAGCTGAGATATCGAAATTCAAAATTTCGACCCGAAAAAAAAACGACAGTGTTACCCCTTTCGTTTTTTTCCGTTTTCGGGCGAAAAATTAAGTTTCTCCAATCTTCTCAAAACTCTGGATTATGATAGAGGGCTGTGAGACTTTGACCTGAGTGCAAAAATGGAGGCTCTAGACCCTTCCAGAGCTGAGATATCGAAATTCAAAATTTCGACCCGAAAAAAAAAACGACAGTGTTACCCCTTTCGTTTTTTTCCGTTTTCGGGCGAAAAATTAAGTTTCTCCAATCTTCTCAAAACTCTGGATTATGATAGAGGGCCGTGAGACTTTCACCTGAGTGCAAAAATGGAGGCTCTAGACCCTTCCAGAGCTGAGATATCAAAATTCAAAATTTCGACCCGAAAAAAAAACGACAGTGTTACCCCTTTCGTTTTTTTCCATTTTTGGGCGACAAATTAAGTTTCTCCAATCTTCTCAAAACTCTGGATTCTGATAGAGGGCCACGAGACTTTGACCTGAGTGCAAAAATTGAGGCTCTAGACCCTTCCAGAGCTGAGATATCGAAATTCAAAATTTCGACCCGAAAAAAAAACGACAGTGTTACCCCTTTTGTTTTTTTTCGTTTTCGGGCGAAAAATTAAGTTTCTCCAATCTTCTCAAAACTCTGGATTATGATAGAGGGCTGTGAGACTTTGACCTGAGTGCAAAAATGGAGGCTCTAGACCCTTCCAGAGCTGAGATATCGAAATTCAAAATTTCGACCCGAAAAAAAAACGACAGTGTTACCCCTTTCGTTTTTTTCCATTTTTGGGCGAAAAATTAAGTTTCTCCAATCTTCTCAAAACTCTGGATTATGATAGAGGGCTGTGAGACTTTGACCTGAGTGCAAAAATGGAGGCTCTAGACCCTTCCAGAGCTGAGATATCGAAATTCAAAATTTCGACCCGAAAAAAAAACGACAGTGTTACCCCTTTCGTTTTTTTCCATTTTCGGGCGAAAAATTAAGTTTCTCCAATCTTCTCAAAACTCTGTATTATGATAGAGGGCCACGAGACTTTGACCTGAGTGCAAAAATGGAGGCTCTAGACCCTTCCAGAGCTGAGATATCGAAATTCAAAATTTCGACCCGAAAAAAAAAACGACAGTGTTACCCCTTTCGTTTTTTTCCGTTTTCGGGCGAAAAATTACGTTTCTCCAATCTTCTCAAAACTCCGGATTCTGATAGAGGGCCACGAGACTTTGACCTGAGTGCAAAAATGGAGGCTCTAGACCCTTCCAGAGCTGAGATATTGAAATTCAAAATTTCGACCCGAAAAAAAAACGACAGTGTTACCCCTTTTGTTTTTTTTCGTTTTCGGGTGAAAAATTAAGTTTCTCCAATCTTCTCAAAACTCTGGATTATGATAGAGGGCTGTGAGACTTTGACCTGAGTGCAAAAATGGAGGCTCTAGACCCTTCCAGAGCTGAGATATCGAAATTCAAAATTTCGACCCGAAAAAAAAACGACAGTGTTACCCCTTTCGTTTTTTTCCATTTTCGGGCGAAAAATTAAGTTTCTCCAATCTTCTCAAAACTCAATATTATGATAGAGGGCTGTGAGACTTTGACCTGAGTGCAAAAATGGAGGATCTAGACCCTTCCAGAGCTGAGATATCAAAATTCAAAATTTCGACCCGAAAAAAAACGACAGTGTTACCCCTTTCGTTTTTTTTTCGTTTTCAGGCGAAAAATTAAGTTTCTCCAATCTTCTCAAAACTCTGGATTATGATAGAGGGCTGTGAGACTTTGACCTGAGTGCAAAAATGGATGATCTAGACCCTTCTAGAGCTGAGATATCAAAATTCAAAAATTCGACCCGAAAAAAAAAACGACAGTGTTACCCCTTTCGTTTTTTTCATTTTTGGGCAAAAAATTAAGTTTCTCAAAACTCTGGATTCTGATAGAGGGCCACGAGACTTTGACCTGAGTGCAAAAATGGAGGCTCTAGACCCTTCCAGAGCTGAGATATCGAAATTCAAAATTTCGACCCGAAAAAAAAAACGACAGTGTTACCCCTTTTGTTTTTTTTCGTTTTCGGGCGAAAAATTAAGTTTCTCCAATCTTCTCAAAACTCTGGATTATGATAGAGGGCTGTGAGACTTTGACCTGAGTGCAAAAATGGAGGCTCTAGACCCTTCCAGAGCTGAGATATCGAAATTCAAAGTTTCGACCCGAAAAAAAACGACAGTGTTACCCCTTTCGTTTTTTTTCCATTTTTGGGCGAAAAATTAAGTTTCTCCAATCTTCTCAAAACTCTGGATTATGATAGAGGGCCGTGAGACTTTCACCTGAGTGCAAAAATGGAGGCTCTAGACCCTTCCAGAGCTGAGATATCAAAATTCAAAATTTCGACCCGAAAAAAAAACGACAGTGTTACCCCTTTCGTTTTTTTCCATTTTTGGGCGAAAAATTAAGTTTCTCCAATCTTCTCAAAACTCTGGATTATGATAGAGGGCCGTGAGACTTTCACCTGAGTGCAAAAATGGAGGCTCTAGACCCTTCCAGAGCTGAGATATCGAAATTCAAAATTTCGACCCGAAACAAAAAACGACAGTGTTACCCCTTTCGTTTTTTTCCGTTTTCGGGCGAAAAATTAAGTTTCTCCAATCTTCTCAAAACTCTGGATTGTGATAGAGGGCTGTGAGACTTTGACCTGAGTGCAAAAATGGAGGCTCTAGACCCTTCCAGAGCTGAAATATCGAAATTCAAAATTTCGACCCGAAAAAAAAACGACAGTGTTACCCCTTTCGTTTTTTTTCGTTTTCGGGCGAAAAATTAAGTTTCTCCAATCTTCTCAAAACTCTGGATTATGATAGAGGGCTGTGAGACTTTGACCTGAGTGCAAAAATGGAGGCTCTAGACCCTTCCAGAGCTGAGATATCGAAATTCAAAATTTCGACCCGAAAAAAAAAACGACAGTGTTACCCCTTTCGTTTTTTTCCATTTTCGGTCGAAAAATTAAGTTTCTCCTATCTTCTCAAAACTCTGGATTCTGATAGAGGGCCACGAGACTTTGACCTGAGTGCAAAAATGGAGGCTCTAGACCCTTCCAGAGCTGAGATATCGAAATTCAAAATTTCGACCCGAAAAAAAAAACGACAGTGTTACCCCTTTTGTTTTTTTTCGTTTTCGGGCGAAAAATTAAGTTTCTCCAATCTTCTCAAAACTCTGGATTATGATAGAGGGCTGTGAGACTTTGACCTGAGTGCAAAAATGGAGGCTCTAGACCCTTCCAGAGCTGAGATATCGAAATTCAAAATTTCGACCCGAAAAAAAAACGACAGTGTTACCCCTTTCGTTTTTTTCCATTTTCGGGCGAAAAATTAAGTTTCTCAAATCTTCTCAAAACTCTGGATTATGATAGAGGGCTGTGAGACTTTGACCTGAGTGCAAAAATGGAGGCTCTAGACCCTTCCAGAGCTGAGATATCAAAATTCAAAATTTCGACCCGAAAAAAAAACGACAGTGTTACCCCTTTCGTTTTTTTCCGTTTTCGGGCGAAAAATTAAGTTTCTCCAATCTTCTCAAAACTCTGGATTGTGATAGAGGGCCACAAGACTTTGACCTGAGTGCAAAAATGGAGGCTCTAGACCCTTCCAGAGCTGAGATATCGAAATTCAAAATTTCGACCCGAAAAAAAAACGACAGTGTTACCCCTTTCGTTTTTTTCCGTTTTCGGGCGAAAAATTAAGTTTCTCCAATCTTCTCAAAACTCTGGATTATGATAGAGGGCTGTGAGACTTTGACCTGAGTGCAAAAATGGAGGCTCTAGACCCTTCCAGAGCTGAGATATCGAAATTCAAAATTTCGACCCGAAAAAAAAAACGACAGTGTTACCCCTTTCGTTTTTTTCCGTTTTCGGGCGAAAAATTAAGTTTCTCCAATCTTCTCAAAACTCTGGATTCTGATAGAGGGCCACGAGACTTTGACCTGAGTGCAAAAATGGAGGCTCTAGACCCTTCCAGAGCTGAGATATCGAAATTCAAAATTTCGACCTGAAAAAAAAACGACAGTGTTACCCCTTTTGTTTTTTTTCGTTTTCGGGCGAAAAATTAAGTTTCTCCAATCTTCTCAAAACTCTGGATTCTGATAGAGGGCCACGAGACTTTGACCTGAGTGCAAAAATGGAGGCTCTAGACCCTTCCAGAGCTGAGATATCGAAATTCAAAATTTCGACCCGAAAAAAAAAAACGACAGTGTTACCCCTTTCGTTTTTTTCCGTTTTCGGGCGAAAAATTAAGTTTCTCCAATCTTCTCAAAACTCTGGATTCTGATAGAGGGCCACGAGACTTTGACCTGAGTGCAAAAATGGAGGCTCTAGACCCTTCCAGAGCTGAGATATCGAAATTCAAAATTTCGACCCGAAAAAAAAACGACAGTGTTACCCCTTTTGTTTTTTTCCATTTTTGGGCGAAAAATTAAGTTTCTCCAATCTTCTCAAAACTCTGGATTCTGATAGAGGGCCACGAGACTTTGACCTGAGTGCAAAAATGGAGGCTCTAGACCCTTCCAGAGCTGAGATATCGAAATTCAAAATTTCGACCCGAAAAAAAAACGACAGTGTTACCCCTTTTGTTTTTTTCCATTTTTGGGCGAAAAATTAAGTTTCTCCAATCTTCTCAAAACTCTGGATTCTGATAGAGGGCCACGAGACTTTGACCTTAGTGCAAAAATGGAGGCTCTAGACCCTTCCAGAGCTGAGATATCGAAATTCAAAATTTCGACCCGAAAAAAAAAACGACAGTGTTACCCCTTTCGTTTTTTTCCGTTTTCGGGCGAAAAATTAAGTTTCTCCAATCTTCTCAAAACTCTGGATTCTGATAGAGGGCCACGAGACTTTGACCTGAGTGCAAAAATGGAGGCTCTAGACCCTTCCAGAGCTGAGATATCGAAATTCAAAATTTCGACCCGAAAAAAAAACGACAGTGTTACCCCTTTTGTTTTTTTTCGTTTTCGGGCGAAAAAGTAAGTTTCTCCAATCTTCTCAAAACTCTGGATTATGATAGAGGGCTGTGAGACTTTGACCTGAGTGCAAAAATGGAGGCTCTAGACCCTTCCAGAGCTGAGATATCGAAATTCAAAATTTCGACCCGAAAAAAAAACGACAGTGTTACCCCTTTTGTTTTTTTTCGTTTTCGGGCGAAAAATTAAGTTTCTCCAATCTTCTCAAAACTCTGGATTATGATAGAGGGCTGTGAGACTTTGACCTGAGTGCAAAAATGGAGGCTCTAGACCCTTCCAAAGCTGAGATATCGAAATTCAAAATTTCGACCCGAAAAAAAAACGACAGTGTTACCCCTTTTGTTTTTTTCCATTTTTGGGCGAAAAATTAAGTTTCTCCAATCTTCTCAAAACTCTGGATTCTGATAGAGGGCCACGAGACTTTGACCTGAGTGCAAAAATGGAGGCTCTAGACCCTTCCAGAGCTGAGATATCGAAATTCAAAATTTCGACCCGAAAAAAAAAACGACAGTGTTACCCCTTTCGTTTTTTTCCGTTTTCGGGCGAAAAATTAAGTTTCTCCAATCTTCTCAAAACTCTGGATTCTGATAGAGGGCCACGAGACTTTGACCTGAGTGCAAAAATGGAGGCTCTAGACCCTTCCAGAGCTGAGATATCGAAATTCAAAATTTCGACCCGAAAAAAAAAAACGACAGTGTTACCCCTTTCGTTTTTTTCCGTTTTCGGGCGAAAAATTAAGTTTCTCCAATCTTCTCAAAACTCTGGATTCTGATAGAGGGCCACG
The DNA here is from genome assembly GCF_988280905.1 of Pimephales promelas. Taxonomy (NCBI): domain Eukaryota; kingdom Metazoa; phylum Chordata; class Actinopteri; order Cypriniformes; family Leuciscidae; genus Pimephales; species Pimephales promelas. The sequence goes on along the minus strand of NC_142771.1, from coordinate 17,374,189 downwards.
AGACTTTGACCTGAGTGCAAAAATGGAGGCTCTAGACCCTTCCAGAGCTGAGATATCGAAATTCAAAATTTCGACCCGAAAAAAAAAACGACAGTGTTACCCCTTTTGTTTTTTTCCATTTTTGGGCGAAAAATTAAGTTTCTCCAATCTTCTCAAAACTCTGGATTCTGATAGAGGGCCACGAGACTTTGACCTGAGTGCAAAAATGGAGGCTCTAGACCCTTCCAGAGCTGAGATATCGAAATTCAAAATTTCGACCCGAAAAAAAAACGACAGTGTTACCCCTTTTGTTTTTTTCCATTTTTGGGCGAAAAATTAAGTTTCTCCAATCTTCTCAAAACTCTGGATTCTGATAGAGGGCCACGAGACTTTGACCTGAGTGCAAAAATGGAGGCTCTAGACCCTTCCAGAGCTGAGATATCGAAATTCAAAATTTCGACCCGAAAAAAAAAACGACAGTGTTACCCCTTTCGTTTTTTTCCGTTTTCGGGCGAAAAATTAAGTTTCTCCAATCTTCTCAAAACTCTGGATTCTGATAGAGGGCCACGAGACTTTGACCTGAGTGCAAAAATGGAGGCTCTAGACCCTTCCAGAGCTGAGATATCGAAATTCAAAATTTCGACCCGAAAAAAAAAACGACAGTGTTACCCCTTTCGTTTTTTTCCGTTTTCGGGCGAAAAATTAAGTTTCTCCAATCTTCTCAAAACTCTGGATTCTGATAGAGGGCCACGAGACTTTGACCTGAGTGCAAAAATGGAGGCTCTAGACCCTTCCAGAGCTGAGATATCGAAATTCAAAATTTCGACCCGAAAAAAAAACGACAGTGTTACCCCTTTTGTTTTTTTTCGTTTTCGGGCGAAAAATTAAGTTTCTCCAATCTTCTCAAAACTCTGGATTATGATAGAGGGCCGTGAGACTTTCACCTGAGTGCAAAAATGGAGGCTCTAGACCCTTCCAGAGCTGAGATATCAAAATTCAAAATTTCGACCCGAAAAAAAAACGACAGTGTTACCCCTTTCGTTTTTTTCCATTTTTGGGCGAAAAATTAAGTTTCTCCAATCTTCTCAAAACTCTGTATTATGATAGAGGGCTGTGAGACTTTGACCTGAGTGCAAAAATGGAGGCTCTAGACCCTTCCAGAGCTGAGATATCGAAATTCAAAATTTCGACCCGAAAAAAAAACGACAGTGTTACCCCTTTCGTTTTTTTCCATTTTTGGGCGAAAAATTAAGTTTCTCCAATCTTCTCAAAACTCTGGATTATGATAGAGGGCCGTGAGACTTTCACCTGAGTGCAAAAATGGAGGCTCTAGACCCTTCCAGAGCTGAGATATCAAAATTCAAAATTTCGACCCGAAAAAAAAACGACAGTGTTACCCCTTTCGTTTTTTTCCATTTTTGGGCGAAAAATTAAGTTTCTCCAATCTTCTCAAAACTCTGTATTATGATAGAGGGCTGTGAGACTTTGACCTGAGTGCAAAAATGGAGGCTCTAGACCCTTCCAGAGCTGAGATATCGAAATTCAAAATTTCGACCCGAAAAAAAAACGACAGTGTTACCCCTTTCGTTTTTTTCCATTTTTGGGCGAAAAATTAAGTTTCTCCAATCTTCTCAAAACTCTGTATTATGATAGAGGGCTGTGAGACTTTGACCTGAGTGCAAAAATGGAGGCTCTAGACCCTTCCAGAGCTGAGATATCGAAATTCAAAATTTCGACCCGAAAAAAAAAACGACAGTGTTACCCCTTTCGTTTTTTTCCGTTTTCGGGCAAAAAATTAAGTTTCTCCAATCTTCTCAAAACTCTGGATTGTGATAGAGGGCCACAAGACTTTGACCTGAGTGCAAAAATGGAGGCTCTAGACCCTTCCAGAGCTGAGATATCGAAATTCAAAATTTCGACCCGAAAAAAAAAACGACAGTGTTACCCCTTTCGTTTTTTTCCGTTTTCGGGCGAAAAATTAAGTTTCTCCAATCTTCTCAAAACTCTGGATTCTGATAGAGGGCCACGAGACTTTGACCTGAGTGCAAAAATGGAGGCTCTAGACCCTTCCAGAGCTGAGATATCGAAATTCAAAATTTCGACCCGAAAAAAAAACGACAGTGTTACCCCTTTTGTTTTTTTTCGTTTTCGGGCGAAAAATTAAGTTTCTCCAATCTTCTCAAAACTCTGGATTATGATAGAGGGCTGTGAGACATTGACCTGAGTGCAAAAATGGAGGCTCTAGACCCTTCCAGAGCTGAGATATCGAAATTCAAAATTTCGACCCGAAAAAAAAACGACAGTGTTACCCCTTTTGTTTTTTTTCGTTTTCGGGCGAAAAATTAAGTTTCTCCAATCTTCTCAAAACTCTGGATTATGATAGAGGGCTGTGAGACTTTGACCTGAGTGCAAAAATGGAGGCTCTAGACCCTTCCAGAGCTGAGATATCGAAATTCAAAATTTCGACCCGAAAAAAAAACGACAGTGTTACCCCTTTCGTTTTTTTCCATTTTCGGGCGAAAAATTAAGTTTCTCAAATCTTCTCAAAACTCTGGATTATGATAGAGGGCTGTGAGACTTTGACCTGAGTGCAAAAATGGAGGCTCTAGACCCTTCCAGAGCTGAGATATCGAAATTCAAAATTTCGACCCGAAAAAAAAACGACAGTGTTACCCCTTTTGTTTTTTTTCGTTTTCGGGCGAAAAATTAAGTTTCTCCAATCTTCTCAAAACTCTGGATTATGATAGAGGGCTGTGAGACTTTGACCTGAGTGCAAAAATGGAGGCTCTAGACCCTTCCAGAGCTGAGATATCGAAATTCAAAATTTCGACCCGAAAAAAAAACGACAGTGTTACCCCTTTCGTTTTTTTCCATTTTCGGGCGAAAAATTAAGTTTCTCAAATCTTCTCAAAACTCTGGATTATGATAGAGGGCTGTGAGACTTTGACCTGAGTGCAAAAATGGAGGCTCTAGACCCTTCCAGAGCTGAGATATCGAAATTCAAAATTTCGACCCGAAAAAAAAACGACAGTGTTACCCCTTTCGTTTTTTTCCATTTTTGGGCGAAAAATTAAGTTTCTCCAATCTTCTCAAAACTCTGGATTATGATAGAGGGCCGTGAGACTTTCACCTGAGTGCAAAAATGGAGGCTCTAGACCCTTCCAGAGCTGAGATATCAAAATTCAAAATTTCGACCCGAAAAAAAAAACGACAGTGTTACCCCTTTCGTTTTTTTCCATTTTTGGGCGAAAAATTAAGTTTCTCCAATCTTCTCAAAACTCTGGATTCTGATAGAGGGCCACGAGACTTTGACCTGAGTGCAAAAATTGAGGCTCTAGACCCTTCCAGAGCTGAGATATCGAAATTCAAAATTTCGACCCGAAAAAAAAACGACAGTGTTACCCCTTTTGTTTTTTTTCGTTTTCGGGCGAAAAATTAAGTTTCTCCAATCTTCTCAAAACTCTGGATTATGATAGAGGGCTGTGAGACTTTGACCTGAGTGCAAAAATGGAGGCTCTAGACCCTTCCAGAGCTGAGATATCGAAATTCAAAATTTCGACCCGAAAAAAAAACGACAGTGTTACCCCTTTCGTTTTTTTCCATTTTTGGGCGAAAAATTAAGTTTCTCCAATCTTCTCAAAACTCTGGATTATGATAGAGGGCTGTGAGACTTTGACCTGAGTGCAAAAATGGAGGCTCTAGACCCTTCCAGAGCTGAGATATCGAAATTCAAAATTTCGACCCGAAAAAAAAACGACAGTGTTACCCCTTTCGTTTTTTTCCATTTTCGGGCGAAAAATTAAGTTTCTCCAATCTTCTCAAAACTCTGTATTATGATAGAGGGCCACGAGACTTTGACCTGAGTGCAAAAATGGAGGCTCTAGACCCTTCCAGAGCTGAGATATCGAAATTCAAAATTTCGACCCGAAAAAAAAAACGACAGTGTTACCCCTTTCGTTTTTTTCCGTTTTCGGGCGAAAAATTACGTTTCTCCAATCTTCTCAAAACTCCGGATTCTGATAGAGGGCCACGAGACTTTGACCTGAGTGCAAAAATGGAGGCTCTAGACCCTTCCAGAGCTGAGATATCGAAATTCAAAATTTCGACCCGAAAAAAAAACGACAGTGTTACCCCTTTTGTTTTTTTTCGTTTTCGGGTGAAAAATTAAGTTTCTCCAATCTTCTCAAAACTCTGGATTATGATAGAGGGCTGTGAGACTTTGACCTGAGTGCAAAAATGGAGGCTCTAGACCCTTCCAGAGCTGAGATATCGAAATTCAAAATTTCGACCCGAAAAAAAAAACGACAGTGTTACCCCTTTCGTTTTTTTCCATTTTCGGGCGAAAAATTAAGTTTCTCCAATCTTCTCAAAACTCAATATTATGATAGAGGGCTGTGAGACTTTGACCTGAGTGCAAAAATGGAGGATCTAGACCCTTCCAGAGCTGAGATATCAAAATTCAAAATTTCGACCCGAAAAAAAACGACAGTGTTACCCCTTTCGTTTTTTTTTTCGTTTTCAGGCGAAAAATTAAGTTTCTCCAATCTTCTCAAAACTCTGGATTATGATAGAGGGCTGTGAGACTTTGACCTGAGTGCAAAAATGGATGATCTAGACCCTTCTAGAGCTGAGATATCAAAATTCAAAAATTCGACCCGAAAAAAAAAACGACAGTGTTACCCCTTTCGTTTTTTTCATTTTTGGGCAAAAAATTAAGTTTCTCAAAACTCTGGATTCTGATAGAGGGCCACGAGACTTTGACCTGAGTGCAAAAATGGAGGCTCTAGACCCTTCCAGAGCTGAGATATCGAAATTCAAAATTTCGACCCGAAAAAAAAACGACAGTGTTACCCCTTTTGTTTTTTTTTCGTTTTCGGGCGAAAAATTAAGTTTCTCCAATCTTCTCAAAACTCTGGATTATGATAGAGGGCTGTGAGACTTTGACCTGAGTGCAAAAATGGAGGCTCTAGACCCTTCCAGAGCTGAGATATCGAAATTCAAAATTTCGACCCGAAAAAAAAACGACAGTGTTACCCCTTTCGTTTTTTTTCCATTTTTGGGCGAAAAATTAAGTTTCTCCAATCTTCTCAAAACTCTGGATTATGATAGAGGGCCGTGAGACTTTCACCTGAGTGCAAAAATGGAGGCTCTAGACCCTTCCAGAGCTGAGATATCAAAATTCAAAATTTCGACCCGAAAAAAAAACGACAGTGTTACCCCTTTCGTTTTTTTCCATTTTTGGGCGAAAAATTAAGTTTCTCCAATCTTCTCAAAACTCTGGATTATGATAGAGGGCCGTGAGACTTTCACCTGAGTGCAAAAATGGAGGCTCTAGACCCTTCCAGAGCTGAGATATCGAAATTCAAAATTTCGACCCGAAACAAAAAACGACAGTGTTACCCCTTTCGTTTTTTTCCGTTTTCGGGCGAAAAATTAAGTTTCTCCAATCTTCTCAAAACTCTGGATTGTGATAGAGGGCTGTGAGACTTTGACCTGAGTGCAAAAATGGAGGCTCTAGACCCTTCCAGAGCTGAGATATCGAAATTCAAAATTTCGACCCGAAAAAAAAAACGACAGTGTTACCCCTTTCGTTTTTTTCCATTTTCGGTCGAAAAATTAAGTTTCTCCTATCTTCTCAAAACTCTGGATTCTGATAGAGGGCCACGAGACTTTGACCTGAGTGCAAAAATGGAGGCTCTAGACCCTTCCAGAGCTGAGATATCGAAATTCAAAATTTCGACCCGAAAAAAAAAACGACAGTGTTACCCCTTTTGTTTTTTTTCGTTTTCGGGCGAAAAATTAAGTTTCTCCAATCTTCTCAAAACTCTGGATTATGATAGAGGGCTGTGAGACTTTGACCTGAGTGCAAAAATGGAGGCTCTAGACCCTTCCAGAGCTGAGATATCGAAATTCAAAATTTCGACCCGAAAAAAAAACGACAGTGTTACCCCTTTCGTTTTTTTCCATTTTCGGGCGAAAAATTAAGTTTCTCAAATCTTCTCAAAACTCTGGATTATGATAGAGGGCTGTGAGACTTTGACCTGAGTGCAAAAATGGAGGCTCTAGACCCTTCCAGAGCTGAGATATCAAAATTCAAAATTTCGACCCGAAAAAAAAACGACAGTGTTACCCCTTTCGTTTTTTTCCGTTTTCGGGCGAAAAATTAAGTTTCTCCAATCTTCTCAAAACTCTGGATTGTGATAGAGGGCCACAAGACTTTGACCTGAGTGCAAAAATGGAGGCTCTAGACCCTTCCAGAGCTGAGATATCGAAATTCAAAATTTCGACCCGAAAAAAAAACGACAGTGTTACCCCTTTCGTTTTTTTTCGTTTTCGGGCGAAAAATTAAGTTTCTCCAATCTTCTCAAAACTCTGGATTATGATAGAGGGCTGTGAGACTTTGACCTGAGTGCAAAAATGGAGGCTCTAGACCCTTCCAGAGCTGAGATATCGAAATTCAAAATTTCGACCCGAAAAAAAAACGACAGTGTTACCCCTTTCGTTTTTTTCCATTTTCGGGCGAAAAATTAAGTTTCTCCTATCTTCTCAAAACTCTGGATTCTGATAGAGGGCCACGAGACTTTGACCTGAGTGCAAAAATGGAGGCTCTAGACCCTTCCAGAGCTGAGATATCAAAATTCAAAATTTCGACCCGAAAAAAAAACGACAGTGTTACCCCTTTCGTTTTTTTCCGTTTTCGGGCGAAAAATTAAGTTTCTCAAATCTTCTCAAAACTCTGGATTATGATAGAGGGCTGTGAGACTTTGACCTGAGTGCAAAAATGGAGGCTCTAGACCCTTCCAGAGCTGAGATATCGAAATTCAAAATTTCGACCCGAAAAAAAAACGACAGTGTTACCCCTTTCGTTTTTTTCCATTTTTGGGCGAAAAATTAAGTTTCTCCAATCTTCTCAAAACTCTGGATTATGATAGAGGTCCGTGAGACTTTCACCTGAGTGCAAAAATGGAGGCTCTAGACCCTTCCAGAGCTGAGATATCAAAATTCAAAATTTCGACCCGAAAAAAAAACGACAGTGTTACCCCTTTTGTTTTTTTTCGTTTTCGGGCGAAAAATTAAGTTTCTCCAATCTTCTCAAAACTCTGGATTATGATAGAGGGTCGTGAGACTTTGACCTGAGTGCAAAAATGGAGGCTCTAGACCCTTCCAGAGCTGAGATATCGAAATTCAAAATTTCGACCCGAAAAAAAAACGACAGTGTTACCCCTTTCGTTTTTTTCCATTTTTGGGCGAAAAATTAAGTTTCTCCAATCTTCTCAAAACTCTGGATTATGATAGAGGGCCGTGAGACTTTCACCTGAGTGCAAAAATGGAGGCTCTAGACCCTTCCAGAGCTGAGATATCAAAATTCAAAATTTCGACCCGAAAAAAAAAACGACAGTGTTACCCCTTTCGTTTTTTTCCATTTTTGGGCGAAAAATTAAGTTTCTCCAATCTTCTCAAAACTCTGGATTATGATAGAGGGCTGTGAGACTTTGACCTGAGTGCAAAAATGGAGGCTCTAGACCCTTCCAGAGCTGAGATATCGAAATTCAAAATTTCGACCCGAAAAAAAAACGACAGTGTTACCCCTTTCGTTTTTTTCCATTTTTGGGCGAAAAATTAAGTTTCTCCAATCTTCTCAAAACTCTGGATTATGATAGAGGGCCGTGAGACTTTCACCTGAGTGCAAAAATGGAGGCTCTAGACCCTTCCAGAGCTGAGATATCAAAATTCAAAATTTCGACCCGAAAAAAAAAACGACAGTGTTACCCCTTTCGTTTTTTTCCATTTTTGGGCGAAAAATTAAGTTTCTCCAATCTTCTCAAAACTCTGGATTATGATAGAGGGCTGTGAGACTTTGACCTGAGTGCAAAAATGGAGGCTCTAGACCCTTCCAGAGCTGAGATATCGAAATTCAAAATTTCGACCCGAAAAAAAAACGACAGTGTTACCCCTTTCGTTTTTTTCCATTTTTGGGCGAAAAATTAAGTTTCTCCAATCTTCTCAAAACTCTGGATTATGATAGAGGGCCGTGAGACTTTCACCTGAGTGCAAAAATGGAGGCTCTAGACCCTTCCAGAGCTGAGATATCAAAATTCAAAATTTCGACCCGAAAAAAAAAACGACAGTGTTACCCCTTTCGTTTTTTTCCATTTTTGGGCGAAAAATTAAGTTTCTCCAATCTTCTCAAAACTCTGGATTATGATAGAGGGCTGTGAGACTTTGACCTGAGTGCAAAAATGGAGGCTCTAGACCCTTCCAGAGCTGAGATATCGAAATTCAAAATTTCGACCCGAAAAAAAAACGACAGTGTTACCCCTTTCGTTTTTTTCCATTTTTGGGCGAAAAATTAAGTTTCTCCAATCTTCTCAAAACTCTGGATTATGATAGAGGGCCGTGAGACTTTCACCTGAGTGCAAAAATGGAGGCTCTAGACCCTTCCAGAGCTGAGATATCAAAATTCAAAATTTCGACCCGAAAAAAAAACGACAGTGTTACCCCTTTAGTTTTTTTCCATTTTTGGGCGAAAAATTAAGTTTCTCCAATCTTCTCAAAACTCTGTATTATGATAGAGGGCTGTGAGACTTTGACCTGAGTGCAAAAATGGAGGCTCTAGACCCTTCCAGAGCTGAGATATCGAAATTCAAAATTTCGACCCGAAAAAAAAAACGACAGTGTTACCCCTTTCGTTTTTTTCCGTTTTCGGGCGAAAAATTAAGTTTCTCCAATCTTCTCAAAACTCTGGATTCTGATAGAGGGCCACAAGACTTTGACCTGAGTGCAAAAATGGAGGCTCTAGACCCTTCCAGAGCTGAGACATCGAAATTCAAAATTTCGACCCGAAAAAAAAACGATAGTGTTACCCCTTTCGTTTTTTTTCGTTTTCGGGCGAAAAATTAAGTTTCTCCAATCTTCTCAAAACTCTGGATTATGATAGAGGGCTGTGAGACTTTGACCTGAGTGCAAAAATGGAGGCTCTAGACCCTTCCAGAGCTGAGATATCGAAATTCAAAATTTCGACCCGAAAAAAAAAACGACAGTGTTACCCCTTTCGTTTTTTTCCGTTTTCGGGCGAAAAATTAAGTTTCTCCAATCTTCTCAAAACTCTGGATTCTGATAGAGGGCCACGAGACTTTGACCTGAGTGCAAAAATGGAGGCTCTAGACCCTTCCAGAGCTGAGATATCGAAATTCAAAATTTCGACCCGAAAAAAAAAACGACAGTGTTACCCCTTTCGTTTTTTTCCGTTTTCGGGCGAAAAATTAAGTTTCTCAAATCTTCTCAAAACTCTGGATTATGATAGAGGGCTGTGAGACTTTGACCTGAGTGCAAAAATGGAGGCTCTAGACCCTTCCAGAGCTGAGATATCGAAATTCAAAATTTCGACCCGAAAAAAAAACGACAGTGTTACCCCTTTCGTTTTTTTCCATTTTTGGGCGAAAAATTAAGTTTCTCCAATCTTCTCAAAACTCTGGATTATGATAGAGGGCCGTGAGACTTTCACCTGAGTGCAAAAATGGAGGCTCTAGACCCTTCCAGAGCTGAGATATCAAAATTCAAAATTTCGACCCGAAAAAAAAACGACAGTGTTACCCCTTTCGTTTTTTTCCATTTTTGGGCGAAAAATTAAGTTTCTCCAATCTTCTCAAAACTCTGGATTCTGATAGAGGGCCACGAGACTTTGACCTGAGTGCAAAAATGGAGGCTCTAGACCCTTCCAGAGCTGAGATATCGAAATTCAAAATTTCGACCCGAAAAAAAAAACGACAGTGTTACCCCTTTTGTTTTTTTTCGTTTTCGGGCGAAAAATTAAGTTTCTCCAATCTTCTCAAAACTCTGGATTATGATAGAGGGCTGTGAGACTTTGACCTGAGTGCAAAAATGGAGGCTCTAGACCCTTCCAGAGCTGAGATATCGAAATTCAAAATTTCGACCCGAAAAAAAAAACGACAGTGTTACCCCTTTCGTTTTTTTCCATTTTTGGGCGAAAAATTAAGTTTCTCCAATCTTCTCAAAACTCTGGATTATGATAGAGGGCCGTGAGACTTTCACCTGAGTGCAAAAATGGAGGCTCTAGACCCTTCCAGAGCTGAGATATCAAAATTCAAAATTTCGACCCGAAAAAAAAACGACAGTGTTACCCCTTTCGTTTTTTTCCATTTTTGGGCGAAAAATTAAGTTTCTCCAATCTTCTCAAAACTCTGGATTATGATAGAGGGCTGTGAGACTTTGACCTGAGTGCAAAAATGGAGGCTCTAGACCCTTCCAGAGCTGAGATATCGAAATTCAAAATTTCGACCCGAAAAAAAAACGACAGTGTTACCCCTTTCGTTTTTTTTCGTTTTCGGGCGAAAAATTAAGTTTCTCCAATCTTCTCAAAACTCTGGATTATGATAGAGGGCTGTGAGACTTTGACCTGAGTGCAAAAATGGAGGCTCTAGACCCTTCCAGAGCTGAGATATCGAAATTCAAAATTTCGACCCGAAAAAAAAACGACAGTGTTACCCCTTTTGTTTTTTTCCATTTTTGGGCGAAAAATTAAGTTTCTCCAATCTTCTCAAAACTCTGGATTCTGATAGAGGGCCACGAGACTTTGACCTTAGTGCAAAAATGGAGGCTCTAGACCCTTCCAGAGCTGAGATATCGAAATTCAAAATTTCGACCCGAAAAAAAAAACGACAGTGTTACCCCTTTCGTTTTTTTCCGTTTTCGGGCGAAAAATTAAGTTTCTCCAATCTTCTCAAAACTCTGGATTCTGATAGAGGGCCACGAGACTTTGACCTGAGTGCAAAAATGGAGGCTCTAGACCCTTCCAGAGCTGAGATATCGAAATTCAAAATTTCGACCCGAAAAAAAAACGACAGTGTTACCCCTTTTGTTTTTTTTCGTTTTCGGGCGAAAAAGTAAGTTTCTCCAATCTTCTCAAAACTCTGGATTATGATAGAGGGCTGTGAGACTTTGACCTGAGTGCAAAAATGGAGGCTCTAGACCCTTCCAGAGCTGAGATATCGAAATTCAAAATTTCGACCCGAAAAAAAAACGACAGTGTTACCCCTTTTGTTTTTTTTCGTTTTCGGGCGAAAAATTAAGTTTCTCCAATCTTCTCAAAACTCTGGATTATGATAGAGGGCTGTGAGACTTTGACCTGAGTGCAAAAATGGAGGCTCTAGACCCTTCCAAAGCTGAGATATCGAAATTCAAAATTTCGACCCGAAAAAAAAACGACAGTGTTACCCCTTTTGTTTTTTTCCATTTTTGGGCGAAAAATTAAGTTTCTCCAATCTTCTCAAAACTCTGGATTCTGATAGAGGGCCACGAGACTTTGACCTGAGTGCAAAAATGGAGGCTCTAGACCCTTCCAGAGCTGAGATATCGAAATTCAAAATTTCGACCCGAAAAAAAAAACGACAGTGTTACCCCTTTCGTTTTTTTCCGTTTTCGGGCGAAAAATTAAGTTTCTCCAATCTTCTCAAAACTCTGGATTCTGATAGAGGGCCACGAGACTTTGACCTGAGTGCAAAAATGGAGGCTCTAGACCCTTCCAGAGCTGAGATATCGAAATTCAAAATTTCGACCCGAAAAAAAAAAACGACAGTGTTACCCCTTTCGTTTTTTTCCGTTTTCGGGCGAAAAATTAAGTTTCTCCAATCTTCTCAAAACTCTGGATTCTGATAGAGGGCCACGAGACTTTGACCTGAGTGCAAAAATGGAGGCTCTAGACCCTTCCAGAGCTGAGATATCGAAATTCAAAATTTCGACCCGAAAAAAAAAACGACAGTGTTACCCCTTTTGTTTTTTTCCATTTTTGGGCGAAAAATTAAGTTTCTCCAATCTTCTCAAAACTCTGGATTCTGATAGAGGGCCACGAGACTTTGACCTGAGTGCAAAAATGGAGGCTCTAGACCCTTCCAGAGCTGAGATATCGAAATTCAAAATTTCGACCCGAAAAAAAAACGACAGTGTTACCCCTTTTGTTTTTTTCCATTTTTGGGCGAAAAATTAAGTTTCTCCAATCTTCTCAAAACTCTGGATTCTGATAGAGGGCCACGAGACTTTGACCTGAGTGCAAAAATGGAGGCTCTAGACCCTTCCAGAGCTGAGATATCGAAATTCAAAATTTCGACCCGAAAAAAAAAACGACAGTGTTACCCCTTTCGTTTTTTTCCGTTTTCGGGCGAAAAATTAAGTTTCTCCAATCTTCTCAAAACTCTGGATTCTGATAGAGGGCCACGAGACTTTGACCTGAGTGCAAAAATGGAGGCTCTAGACCCTTCCAGAGCTGAGATATCGAAATTCAAAATTTCGACCCGAAAAAAAAAACGACAGTGTTACCCCTTTCGTTTTTTTCCGTTTTCGGGCGAAAAATTAAGTTTCTCCAATCTTCTCAAAACTCTGGATTCTGATAGAGGGCCACGAGACTTTGACCTGAGTGCAAAAATGGAGGCTCTAGACCCTTCCAGAGCTGAGATATCGAAATTCAAAATTTCGACCCGAAAAAAAAACGACAGTGTTACCCCTTTTGTTTTTTTTCGTTTTCGGGCGAAAAATTAAGTTTCTCCAATCTTCTCAAAACTCTGGATTATGATAGAGGGCCGTGAGACTTTCACCTGAGTGCAAAAATGGAGGCTCTAGACCCTTCCAGAGCTGAGATATCAAAATTCAAAATTTCGACCCGAAAAAAAAACGACAGTGTTACCCCTTTCGTTTTTTTCCATTTTTGGGCGAAAAATTAAGTTTCTCCAATCTTCTCAAAACTCTGTATTATGATAGAGGGCTGTGAGACTTTGACCTGAGTGCAAAAATGGAGGCTCTAGACCCTTCCAGAGCTGAGATATCGAAATTCAAAATTTCGACCCGAAAAAAAAACGACAGTGTTACCCCTTTCGTTTTTTTCCATTTTTGGGCGAAAAATTAAGTTTCTCCAATCTTCTCAAAACTCTGGATTATGATAGAGGGCCGTGAGACTTTCACCTGAGTGCAAAAATGGAGGCTCTAGACCCTTCCAGAGCTGAGATATCAAAATTCAAAATTTCGACCCGAAAAAAAAACGACAGTGTTACCCCTTTCGTTTTTTTCCATTTTTGGGCGAAAAATTAAGTTTCTCCAATCTTCTCAAAACTCTGTATTATGATAGAGGGCTGTGAGACTTTGACCTGAGTGCAAAAATGGAGGCTCTAGACCCTTCCAGAGCTGAGATATCGAAATTCAAAATTTCGACCCGAAAAAAAAACGACAGTGTTACCCCTTTCGTTTTTTTCCATTTTTGGGCGAAAAATTAAGTTTCTCCAATCTTCTCAAAACTCTGTATTATGATAGAGGGCTGTGAGACTTTGACCTGAGTGCAAAAATGGAGGCTCTAGACCCTTCCAGAGCTGAGATATCGAAATTCAAAATTTCGACCCGAAAAAAAAAACGACAGTGTTACCCCTTTCGTTTTTTTCCGTTTTCGGGCAAAAAATTAAGTTTCTCCAATCTTCTCAAAACTCTGGATTGTGATAGAGGGCCACAAGACTTTGACCTGAGTGCAAAAATGGAGGCTCTAGACCCTTCCAGAGCTGAGATATCGAAATTCAAAATTTCGACCCGAAAAAAAAAACGACAGTGTTACCCCTTTCGTTTTTTTCCGTTTTCGGGCGAAAAATTAAGTTTCTCCAATCTTCTCAAAACTCTGGATTCTGATAGAGGGCCACGAGACTTTGACCTGAGTGCAAAAATGGAGGCTCTAGACCCTTCCAGAGCTGAGATATCGAAATTCAAAATTTCGACCCGAAAAAAAAACGACAGTGTTACCCCTTTTGTTTTTTTTCGTTTTCGGGCGAAAAATTAAGTTTCTCCAATCTTCTCAAAACTCTGGATTATGATAGAGGGCTGTGAGACATTGACCTGAGTGCAAAAATGGAGGCTCTAGACCCTTCCAGAGCTGAGATATCGAAATTCAAAATTTCGACCCGAAAAAAAAACGACAGTGTTACCCCTTTTGTTTTTTTTCGTTTTCGGGCGAAAAATTAAGTTTCTCCAATCTTCTCAAAACTCTGGATTATGATAGAGGGCTGTGAGACTTTGACCTGAGTGCAAAAATGGAGGCTCTAGACCCTTCCAGAGCTGAGATATCGAAATTCAAAATTTCGACCCGAAAAAAAAACGACAGTGTTACCCCTTTCGTTTTTTTCCATTTTCGGGCGAAAAATTAAGTTTCTCAAATCTTCTCAAAACTCTGGATTATGATAGAGGGCTGTGAGACTTTGACCTGAGTGCAAAAATGGAGGCTCTAGACCCTTCCAGAGCTGAGATATCGAAATTCAAAATTTCGACCCGAAAAAAAAACGACAGTGTTACCCCTTTTGTTTTTTTTCGTTTTCGGGCGAAAAATTAAGTTTCTCCAATCTTCTCAAAACTCTGGATTATGATAGAGGGCTGTGAGACTTTGACCTGAGTGCAAAAATGGAGGCTCTAGACCCTTCCAGAGCTGAGATATCGAAATTCAAAATTTCGACCCGAAAAAAAAACGACAGTGTTACCCCTTTCGTTTTTTTCCATTTTCGGGCGAAAAATTAAGTTTCTCAAATCTTCTCAAAACTCTGGATTATGATAGAGGGCTGTGAGACTTTGACCTGAGTGCAAAAATGGAGGCTCTAGACCCTTCCAGAGCTGAGATATCGAAATTCAAAATTTCGACCCGAAAAAAAAACGACAGTGTTACCCCTTTCGTTTTTTTCCATTTTTGGGCGAAAAATTAAGTTTCTCCAATCTTCTCAAAACTCTGGATTATGATAGAGGGCCGTGAGACTTTCACCTGAGTGCAAAAATGGAGGCTCTAGACCCTTCCAGAGCTGAGATATCAAAATTCAAAATTTCGACCCGAAAAAAAAAACGACAGTGTTACCCCTTTCGTTTTTTTCCATTTTTGGGCGAAAAATTAAGTTTCTCCAATCTTCTCAAAACTCTGGATTCTGATAGAGGGCCACGAGACTTTGACCTGAGTGCAAAAATTGAGGCTCTAGACCCTTCCAGAGCTGAGATATCGAAATTCAAAATTTCGACCCGAAAAAAAAACGACAGTGTTACCCCTTTTGTTTTTTTTCGTTTTCGGGCGAAAAATTAAGTTTCTCCAATCTTCTCAAAACTCTGGATTATGATAGAGGGCTGTGAGACTTTGACCTGAGTGCAAAAATGGAGGCTCTAGACCCTTCCAGAGCTGAGATATCGAAATTCAAAATTTCGACCCGAAAAAAAAACGACAGTGTTACCCCTTTCGTTTTTTTCCATTTTTGGGCGAAAAATTAAGTTTCTCCAATCTTCTCAAAACTCTGGATTATGATAGAGGGCTGTGAGACTTTGACCTGAGTGCAAAAATGGAGGCTCTAGACCCTTCCAGAGCTGAGATATCGAAATTCAAAATTTCGACCCGAAAAAAAAACGACAGTGTTACCCCTTTCGTTTTTTTCCATTTTCGGGCGAAAAATTAAGTTTCTCCAATCTTCTCAAAACTCTGTATTATGATAGAGGGCCACGAGACTTTGACCTGAGTGCAAAAATGGAGGCTCTAGACCCTTCCAGAGCTGAGATATCGAAATTCAAAATTTCGACCCGAAAAAAAAAACGACAGTGTTACCCCTTTCGTTTTTTTCCGTTTTCGGGCGAAAAATTACGTTTCTCCAATCTTCTCAAAACTCCGGATTCTGATAGAGGGCCACGAGACTTTGACCTGAGTGCAAAAATGGAGGCTCTAGACCCTTCCAGAGCTGAGATATCGAAATTCAAAATTTCGACCCGAAAAAAAAACGACAGTGTTACCCCTTTTGTTTTTTTTCGTTTTCGGGTGAAAAATTAAGTTTCTCCAATCTTCTCAAAACTCTGGATTATGATAGAGGGCTGTGAGACTTTGACCTGAGTGCAAAAATGGAGGCTCTAGACCCTTCCAGAGCTGAGATATCGAAATTCAAAATTTCGACCCGAAAAAAAAAACGACAGTGTTACCCCTTTCGTTTTTTTCCATTTTCGGGCGAAAAATTAAGTTTCTCCAATCTTCTCAAAACTCAATATTATGATAGAGGGCTGTGAGACTTTGACCTGAGTGCAAAAATGGAGGATCTAGACCCTTCCAGAGCTGAGATATCAAAATTCAAAATTTCGACCCGAAAAAAAACGACAGTGTTACCCCTTTCGTTTTTTTTTTCGTTTTCAGGCGAAAAATTAAGTTTCTCCAATCTTCTCAAAACTCTGGATTATGATAGAGGGCTGTGAGACTTTGACCTGAGTGCAAAAATGGATGATCTAGACCCTTCTAGAGCTGAGATATCAAAATTCAAAAATTCGACCCGAAAAAAAAAACGACAGTGTTACCCCTTTCGTTTTTTTCATTTTTGGGCAAAAAATTAAGTTTCTCAAAACTCTGGATTCTGATAGAGGGCCACGAGACTTTGACCTGAGTGCAAAAATGGAGGCTCTAGACCCTTCCAGAGCTGAGATATCGAAATTCAAAATTTCGACCCGAAAAAAAAACGACAGTGTTACCCCTTTTGTTTTTTTTTCGTTTTCGGGCGAAAAATTAAGTTTCTCCAATCTTCTCAAAACTCTGGATTATGATAGAGGGCTGTGAGACTTTGACCTGAGTGCAAAAATGGAGGCTCTAGACCCTTCCAGAGCTGAGATATCGAAATTCAAAATTTCGACCCGAAAAAAAAACGACAGTGTTACCCCTTTCGTTTTTTTTCCATTTTTGGGCGAAAAATTAAGTTTCTCCAATCTTCTCAAAACTCTGGATTATGATAGAGGGCCGTGAGACTTTCACCTGAGTGCAAAAATGGAGGCTCTAGACCCTTCCAGAGCTGAGATATCAAAATTCAAAATTTCGACCCGAAAAAAAAACGACAGTGTTACCCCTTTCGTTTTTTTCCATTTTTGGGCGAAAAATTAAGTTTCTCCAATCTTCTCAAAACTCTGGATTATGATAGAGGGCCGTGAGACTTTCACCTGAGTGCAAAAATGGAGGCTCTAGACCCTTCCAGAGCTGAGATATCGAAATTCAAAATTTCGACCCGAAACAAAAAACGACAGTGTTACCCCTTTCGTTTTTTTCCGTTTTCGGGCGAAAAATTAAGTTTCTCCAATCTTCTCAAAACTCTGGATTGTGATAGAGGGCTGTGAGACTTTGACCTGAGTGCAAAAATGGAGGCTCTAGACCCTTCCAGAGCTGAGATATCGAAATTCAAAATTTCGACCCGAAAAAAAAAACGACAGTGTTACCCCTTTCGTTTTTTTCCATTTTCGGTCGAAAAATTAAGTTTCTCCTATCTTCTCAAAACTCTGGATTCTGATAGAGGGCCACGAGACTTTGACCTGAGTGCAAAAATGGAGGCTCTAGACCCTTCCAGAGCTGAGATATCGAAATTCAAAATTTCGACCCGAAAAAAAAAACGACAGTGTTACCCCTTTTGTTTTTTTTCGTTTTCGGGCGAAAAATTAAGTTTCTCCAATCTTCTCAAAACTCTGGATTATGATAGAGGGCTGTGAGACTTTGACCTGAGTGCAAAAATGGAGGCTCTAGACCCTTCCAGAGCTGAGATATCGAAATTCAAAATTTCGACCCGAAAAAAAAACGACAGTGTTACCCCTTTCGTTTTTTTCCATTTTCGGGCGAAAAATTAAGTTTCTCAAATCTTCTCAAAACTCTGGATTATGATAGAGGGCTGTGAGACTTTGACCTGAGTGCAAAAATGGAGGCTCTAGACCCTTCCAGAGCTGAGATATCAAAATTCAAAATTTCGACCCGAAAAAAAAACGACAGTGTTACCCCTTTCGTTTTTTTCCGTTTTCGGGCGAAAAATTAAGTTTCTCCAATCTTCTCAAAACTCTGGATTGTGATAGAGGGCCACAAGACTTTGACCTGAGTGCAAAAATGGAGGCTCTAGACCCTTCCAGAGCTGAGATATCGAAATTCAAAATTTCGACCCGAAAAAAAAACGACAGTGTTACCCCTTTCGTTTTTTTTCGTTTTCGGGCGAAAAATTAAGTTTCTCCAATCTTCTCAAAACTCTGGATTATGATAGAGGGCTGTGAGACTTTGACCTGAGTGCAAAAATGGAGGCTCTAGACCCTTCCAGAGCTGAGATATCGAAATTCAAAATTTCGACCCGAAAAAAAAACGACAGTGTTACCCCTTTCGTTTTTTTCCATTTTCGGGCGAAAAATTAAGTTTCTCCTATCTTCTCAAAACTCTGGATTCTGATAGAGGGCCACGAGACTTTGACCTGAGTGCAAAAATGGAGGCTCTAGACCCTTCCAGAGCTGAGATATCAAAATTCAAAATTTCGACCCGAAAAAAAAACGACAGTGTTACCCCTTTCGTTTTTTTCCGTTTTCGGGCGAAAAATTAAGTTTCTCAAATCTTCTCAAAACTCTGGATTATGATAGAGGGCTGTGAGACTTTGACCTGAGTGCAAAAATGGAGGCTCTAGACCCTTCCAGAGCTGAGATATCGAAATTCAAAATTTCGACCCGAAAAAAAAACGACAGTGTTACCCCTTTCGTTTTTTTCCATTTTTGGGCGAAAAATTAAGTTTCTCCAATCTTCTCAAAACTCTGGATTATGATAGAGGTCCGTGAGACTTTCACCTGAGTGCAAAAATGGAGGCTCTAGACCCTTCCAGAGCTGAGATATCAAAATTCAAAATTTCGACCCGAAAAAAAAACGACAGTGTTACCCCTTTTGTTTTTTTTCGTTTTCGGGCGAAAAATTAAGTTTCTCCAATCTTCTCAAAACTCTGGATTATGATAGAGGGTCGTGAGACTTTGACCTGAGTGCAAAAATGGAGGCTCTAGACCCTTCCAGAGCTGAGATATCGAAATTCAAAATTTCGACCCGAAAAAAAAACGACAGTGTTACCCCTTTCGTTTTTTTCCATTTTTGGGCGAAAAATTAAGTTTCTCCAATCTTCTCAAAACTCTGGATTATGATAGAGGGCCGTGAGACTTTCACCTGAGTGCAAAAATGGAGGCTCTAGACCCTTCCAGAGCTGAGATATCAAAATTCAAAATTTCGACCCGAAAAAAAAAACGACAGTGTTACCCCTTTCGTTTTTTTCCATTTTTGGGCGAAAAATTAAGTTTCTCCAATCTTCTCAAAACTCTGGATTATGATAGAGGGCTGTGAGACTTTGACCTGAGTGCAAAAATGGAGGCTCTAGACCCTTCCAGAGCTGAGATATCGAAATTCAAAATTTCGACCCGAAAAAAAAACGACAGTGTTACCCCTTTCGTTTTTTTCCATTTTTGGGCGAAAAATTAAGTTTCTCCAATCTTCTCAAAACTCTGGATTATGATAGAGGGCCGTGAGACTTTCACCTGAGTGCAAAAATGGAGGCTCTAGACCCTTCCAGAGCTGAGATATCAAAATTCAAAATTTCGACCCGAAAAAAAAAACGACAGTGTTACCCCTTTCGTTTTTTTCCATTTTTGGGCGAAAAATTAAGTTTCTCCAATCTTCTCAAAACTCTGGATTATGATAGAGGGCTGTGAGACTTTGACCTGAGTGCAAAAATGGAGGCTCTAGACCCTTCCAGAGCTGAGATATCGAAATTCAAAATTTCGACCCGAAAAAAAAACGACAGTGTTACCCCTTTCGTTTTTTTCCATTTTTGGGCGAAAAATTAAGTTTCTCCAATCTTCTCAAAACTCTGGATTATGATAGAGGGCCGTGAGACTTTCACCTGAGTGCAAAAATGGAGGCTCTAGACCCTTCCAGAGCTGAGATATCAAAATTCAAAATTTCGACCCGAAAAAAAAAACGACAGTGTTACCCCTTTCGTTTTTTTCCATTTTTGGGCGAAAAATTAAGTTTCTCCAATCTTCTCAAAACTCTGGATTATGATAGAGGGCTGTGAGACTTTGACCTGAGTGCAAAAATGGAGGCTCTAGACCCTTCCAGAGCTGAGATATCGAAATTCAAAATTTCGACCCGAAAAAAAAACGACAGTGTTACCCCTTTCGTTTTTTTCCATTTTTGGGCGAAAAATTAAGTTTCTCCAATCTTCTCAAAACTCTGGATTATGATAGAGGGCCGTGAGACTTTCACCTGAGTGCAAAAATGGAGGCTCTAGACCCTTCCAGAGCTGAGATATCAAAATTCAAAATTTCGACCCGAAAAAAAAACGACAGTGTTACCCCTTTAGTTTTTTTCCATTTTTGGGCGAAAAATTAAGTTTCTCCAATCTTCTCAAAACTCTGTATTATGATAGAGGGCTGTGAGACTTTGACCTGAGTGCAAAAATGGAGGCTCTAGACCCTTCCAGAGCTGAGATATCGAAATTCAAAATTTCGACCCGAAAAAAAAAACGACAGTGTTACCCCTTTCGTTTTTTTCCGTTTTCGGGCGAAAAATTAAGTTTCTCCAATCTTCTCAAAACTCTGGATTCTGATAGAGGGCCACAAGACTTTGACCTGAGTGCAAAAATGGAGGCTCTAGACCCTTCCAGAGCTGAGACATCGAAATTCAAAATTTCGACCCGAAAAAAAAACGATAGTGTTACCCCTTTCGTTTTTTTTCGTTTTCGGGCGAAAAATTAAGTTTCTCCAATCTTCTCAAAACTCTGGATTATGATAGAGGGCTGTGAGACTTTGACCTGAGTGCAAAAATGGAGGCTCTAGACCCTTCCAGAGCTGAGATATCGAAATTCAAAATTTCGACCCGAAAAAAAAAACGACAGTGTTACCCCTTTCGTTTTTTTCCGTTTTCGGGCGAAAAATTAAGTTTCTCCAATCTTCTCAAAACTCTGGATTCTGATAGAGGGCCACGAGACTTTGACCTGAGTGCAAAAATGGAGGCTCTAGACCCTTCCAGAGCTGAGATATCGAAATTCAAAATTTCGACCCGAAAAAAAAAACGACAGTGTTACCCCTTTCGTTTTTTTCCGTTTTCGGGCGAAAAATTAAGTTTCTCAAATCTTCTCAAAACTCTGGATTATGATAGAGGGCTGTGAGACTTTGACCTGAGTGCAAAAATGGAGGCTCTAGACCCTTCCAGAGCTGAGATATCGAAATTCAAAATTTCGACCCGAAAAAAAAAACGACAGTGTTACCCCTTTCGTTTTTTTCCATTTTTGGGCGAAAAATTAAGTTTCTCCAATCTTCTCAAAACTCTGGATTATGATAGAGGGCCGTGAGACTTTCACCTGAGTGCAAAAATGGAGGCTCTAGACCCTTCCAGAGCTGAGATATCAAAATTCAAAATTTCGACCCGAAAAAAAAACGACAGTGTTACCCCTTTCGTTTTTTTCCATTTTTGGGCGAAAAATTAAGTTTCTCCAATCTTCTCAAAACTCTGGATTATGATAGAGGGCTGTGAGACTTTGACCTGAGTGCAAAAATGGAGGCTCTAGACCCTTCCAGAGCTGAGATATCGAAATTCAAAATTTCGACCCGAAAAAAAAACGACAGTGTTACCCCTTTCGTTTTTTTTCGTTTTCGGGCGAAAAATTAAGTTTCTCCAATCTTCTCAAAACTCTGGATTATGATAGAGGGCTGTGAGACTTTGACCTGAGTGCAAAAATGGAGGCTCTAGACCCTTCCAGAGCTGAGATATCGAAATTCAAAATTTCGACCCGAAAAAAAAACGACAGTGTTACCCCTTTTGTTTTTTTTCGTTTTCGGGCGAAAAATTAAGTTTCTCCAATCTTCTCAAAACTCTGGATTCTGATAGAGGGCCACGAGACTTTGACCTGAGTGCAAAAATGGAGGCTCTAGACCCTTCCAGAGCTGAGATATCGAAATTCAAAATTTCGACCCGAAAAAAAAACGACAGTGTTACCCCTTTTGTTTTTTTTTCGTTTTCGGGCGAAAAATTAAGTTTCTCCAATCTTCTCAAAACTCTAGATTATGATAGAGGGCTGTGAGACTTTGACCTGAGTGCAAAAATGGAGGCTCTAGACCCTTCCAGAGCTGAGATATCGAAATTCAAAATTTCGACCCGAAAAAAAAAACGACAGTGTTACCCCTTTCGTTTTTTTCCATTTTCGGTCGAAAAATTAAGTTTCTCCTATCTTCTCAAAACTCTGGATTCTGATAGAGGGCCACGAGACTTTGACCTGAGTGCAAAAATGGAGGCTCTAGACCCTTCCAGAGCTGAGATATCGAAATTCAAAATTTCGACCCGAAAAAAAAACGACAGTGTTACCCCTTTCGTTTTTTTCCATTTTCGGGCGAAAAATTAAGTTTCTCCTATCTTCTCAAAACTCTGGATTCTGATAGAGGGCCACGAGACTTTGACCTGAGTGCAAAAATGGAGGCTCTAGACCCTTCCAGAGCTGAGATATCAAAATTCAAAATTTCGACCCGAAAAAAAAACGACAGTGTTACCCCTTTCGTTTTTTTCCGTTTTCGGGCGAAAAATTAAGTTTCTCAAATCTTCTCAAAACTCTGGATTATGATAGAGGGCTGTGAGACTTTGACCTGAGTGCAAAAATGGAGGCTCTAGACCCTTCCAGAGCTGAGATATCGAAATTCAAAATTTCGACCCGAAAAAAAAACGACAGTGTTACCCCTTTCGTTTTTTTCCGTTTTCGGGCGAAAAATTAAGTTTCTCAAATCTTCTCAAAACTCTGGATTATGATAGAGGGCTGTGAGACTTTGACCTGAGTGCAAAAATGGAGGCTCTAGACCCTTCCAGAGCTGAGATATCGAAATTCAAAATTTCGACCCGAAAAAAAAACGACAGTGTTACCCCTTTCGTTTTTTTCCATTTTTGGGCGAAAAATTAAGTTTCTCCAATCTTCTCAAAACTCTGGATTATGATAGAGGGCCGTGAGACTTTCACCTGAGTGCAAAAATGGAGGCTCTAGACCCTTCCAGAGCTGAGATATCAAAATTCAAAATTTCGACCCGAAAAAAAAACGACAGTGTTACCCCTTTTGTTTTTTTTCGTTTTCGGGCGAAAAATTAAGTTTCTCCAATCTTCTCAAAACTCTGGATTATGATAGAGGGCCGTGAGACTTTGACCTGAGTGCAAAAATGGAGGCTCTAGACCCTTCCAGAGCTGAGATATCGAAATTCAAAATTTCGACCCGAAAAAAAAACGACAGTGTTACCCCTTTCGTTTTTTTCCATTTTTGGGCGAAAAATTAAGTTTCTCCAATCTTCTCAAAACTCTGGATTATGATAGAGGGCCGTGAGACTTTCACCTGAGTGCAAAAATGGAGGCTCTAGACCCTTCCAGAGCTGAGATATCAAAATTCAAAATTTCGACCCGAAAAAAAAACGACAGTGTTACCCCTTTCGTTTTTTTCCATTTTTGGGCGAAAAATTAAGTTTCTCCAATCTTCTCAAAACTCTGTATTATGATAGAGGGCTGTGAGACTTTGACCTGAGTGCAAAAATGGAGGCTCTAGACCCTTCCAGAGCTGAGATATCGAAATTCAAAATTTCGACCCGAAAAAAAAAACGACAGTGTTACCCCTTTCGTTTTTTTCCGTTTTCGGGCGAAAAATTAAGTTTCTCCAATCTTCTCAAAACTCTGGATTGTGATAGAGGGCCACAAGACTTTGACCTGAGTGCAAAAATGGAGGCTCTAGACCCTTCCAGAGCTGAGATATCGAAATTCAAAATTTCGACCCGAAAAAAAAACGATAGTGTTACCCCTTTCGTTTTTTTTCGTTTTCGGGCGAAAAATTAAGTTTCTCCAATCTTCTCAAAACTCTGGATTATGATAGAGGGCTGTGAGACTTTGACCTGAGTGCAAAAATGGAGGCTCTAGACCCTTCCAGAGCTGAGATATCGAAATTCAAAATTTCGACCCGAAAAAAAAAAACGACAGTGTTACCCCTTTCGTTTTTTTCCGTTTTCGGGCGAAAAATTAAGTTTCTCCAATCTTCTCAAAACTCTGGATTCTGATAGAGGGCCACGAGACTTTGACCTGAGTGCAAAAATGGAGGCTCTAGACCCTTCCAGAGCTGAGATATCGAAATTCAAAATTTCGACCCGAAAAAAAAACGACAGTGTTACCCCTTTTGTTTTTTTTCGTTTTCGGGCGAAAAATTAAGTTTCTCCAATCTTCTCAAAACTCTGGATTATGATAGAGGGCTGTGAGACATTGACCTGAGTGCAAAAATGGAGGCTCTAGACCCTTCCAGAGCTGAGATATCGAAATTCAAAATTTCGACCCGAAAAAAAAACGACAGTGTTACCCCTTTTGTTTTTTTTCGTTTTCGGGCGAAAAATTAAGTTTCTCCAATCTTCTCAAAACTCTGGATTATGATAGAGGGCTGTGAGACTTTGACCTGAGTGCAAAAATGGAGGCTCTAGACCCTTCCAGAGCTGAGATATCGAAATTCAAAATTTCGACCCGAAAAAAAAACGACAGTGTTACCCCTTTCGTTTTTTTCCATTTTCGGGCGAAAAATTAAGTTTCTCAAATCTTCTCAAAACTCTGGATTATGATAGAGGGCTGTGAGACTTTGACCTGAGTGCAAAAATGGAGGCTCTAGACCCTTCCAGAGCTGAGATATCGAAATTCAAAATTTCGACCCGAAAAAAAAACGACAGTGTTACCCCTTTCGTTTTTTTCCATTTTTGGGCGAAAAATTAAGTTTCTCCAATCTTCTCAAAACTCTGGATTATGATAGAGGGCCGTGAGACTTTCACCTGAGTGCAAAAATGGAGGCTCTAGACCCTTCCAGAGCTGAGATATCAAAATTCAAAATTTCGACCCGAAAAAAAAACGACAGTGTTACCCCTTTCGTTTTTTTCCATTTTTGGGCGAAAAATTAAGTTTCTCCAATCTTCTCAAAACTCTGTATTATGATAGAGGGCTGTGAGACTTTGACCTGAGTGCAAAAATGGAGGCTCTAGACCCTTCCAGAGCTGAGATATCGAAATTCAAAATTTCGACCCGAAAAAAAAACGACAGTGTTACCCCTTTTGTTTTTTTTCGTTTTCGGGCGAAAAATTAAGTTTCTCCAATCTTCTCAAAACTCTGGATTATGATAGAGGGCTGTGAGACTTTGACCTGAGTGCAAAAATGGAGGCTCTAGACCCTTCCAGAGCTGAGATATCGAAATTCAAAATTTCGACCCGAAAAAAAAACGACAGTGTTACCCCTTTCGTTTTTTTCCATTTTCGGGCGAAAAATTAAGTTTCTCAAATCTTCTCAAAACTCTGGATTATGATAGAGGGCTGTGAGACTTTGACCTGAGTGCAAAAATGGAGGCTCTAGACCCTTCCAGAGCTGAGATATCGAAATTCAAAATTTCGACCCGAAAAAAAAACGACAGTGTTACCCCTTTCGTTTTTTTCCATTTTTGGGCGAAAAATTAAGTTTCTCCAATCTTCTCAAAACTCTGGATTATGATAGAGGGCCGTGAGACTTTCACCTGAGTGCAAAAATGGAGGCTCTAGACCCTTCCAGAGCTGAGATATCAAAATTCAAAATTTCGACCCGAAAAAAAAAACGACAGTGTTACCCCTTTCGTTTTTTTCCATTTTTGGGCGAAAAATTAAGTTTCTCCAATCTTCTCAAAACTCTGGATTCTGATAGAGGGCCACGAGACTTTGACCTGAGTGCAAAAATTGAGGCTCTAGACCCTTCCAGAGCTGAGATATCGAAATTCAAAATTTCGACCCGAAAAAAAAACGACAGTGTTACCCCTTTTGTTTTTTTTCGTTTTCGGGCGAAAAATTAAGTTTCTCCAATCTTCTCAAAACTCTGGATTATGATAGAGGGCTGTGAGACTTTGACCTGAGTGCAAAAATGGAGGCTCTAGACCCTTCCAGAGCTGAGATATCGAAATTCAAAATTTCGACCCGAAAAAAAAACGACAGTGTTACCCCTTTCGTTTTTTTCCATTTTTGGGCGAAAAATTAAGTTTCTCCAATCTTCTCAAAACTCTGGATTATGATAGAGGGCTGTGAGACTTTGACCTGAGTGCAAAAATGGAGGCTCTAGACCCTTCCAGAGCTGAGATATCGAAATTCAAAATTTCGACCCGAAAAAAAAACGACAGTGTTACCCCTTTCGTTTTTTTCCATTTTCGGGCGAAAAATTAAGTTTCTCCAATCTTCTCAAAACTCTGTATTATGATAGAGGGCCACGAGACTTTGACCTGAGTGCAAAAATGGAGGCTCTAGACCCTTCCAGAGCTGAGATATCGAAATTCAAAATTTCGACCCGAAAAAAAAAACGACAGTGTTACCCCTTTCGTTTTTTTCCGTTTTCGGGCGAAAAATTACGTTTCTCCAATCTTCTCAAAACTCCGGATTCTGATAGAGGGCCACGAGACTTTGACCTGAGTGCAAAAATGGAGGCTCTAGACCCTTCCAGAGCTGAGATATCGAAATTCAAAATTTCGACCCGAAAAAAAAACGACAGTGTTACCCCTTTTGTTTTTTTTCGTTTTCGGGTGAAAAATTAAGTTTCTCCAATCTTCTCAAAACTCTGGATTATGATAGAGGGCTGTGAGACTTTGACCTGAGTGCAAAAATGGAGGCTCTAGACCCTTCCAGAGCTGAGATATCGAAATTCAAAATTTCGACCCGAAAAAAAAAACGACAGTGTTACCCCTTTCGTTTTTTTCCATTTTCGGGCGAAAAATTAAGTTTCTCCAATCTTCTCAAAACTCAATATTATGATAGAGGGCTGTGAGACTTTGACCTGAGTGCAAAAATGGAGGATCTAGACCCTTCCAGAGCTGAGATATCAAAATTCAAAATTTCGACCCGAAAAAAAACGACAGTGTTACCCCTTTCGTTTTTTTTTTCGTTTTCAGGCGAAAAATTAAGTTTCTCCAATCTTCTCAAAACTCTGGATTATGATAGAGGGCTGTGAGACTTTGACCTGAGTGCAAAAATGGATGATCTAGACCCTTCTAGAGCTGAGATATCAAAATTCAAAAATTCGACCCGAAAAAAAAAACGACAGTGTTACCCCTTTCGTTTTTTTCGTTTTTGGGCAAAAAATTAAGTTTCTCAAAACTCTGGATTCTGATAGAGGGCCACGAGACTTTGACCTGAGTGCAAAAATGGAGGCTCTAGACCCTTCCAGAGCTGAGATATCGAAATTCAAAATTTCGACCCGAAAAAAAAACGACAGTGTTACCCCTTTTGTTTTTTTTCGTTTTCGGGCGAAAAATTAAGTTTCTCCAATCTTCTCAAAACTCTGGATTATGATAGAGGGCTGTGAGACTTTGACCTGAGTGCAAAAATGGAGGCTCTAGACCCTTCCAGAGCTGAGATATCGAAATTAAAAATTTCGACCCGAAAAAAAAACGACAGTGTTACCCCTTTCGTTTTTTTTCCATTTTTGGGCGAAAAATTAAGTTTCTCCAATCTTCTCAAAACTCTGGATTATGATAGAGGGCCGTGAGACTTTCACCTGAGTGCAAAAATGGAGGCTCTAGACCCTTCCAGAGCTGAGATATCAAAATTCAAAATTTCGACCCGAAAAAAAAACGACAGTGTTACCCCTTTCGTTTTTTTCCATTTTTGGGCGAAAAATTAAGTTTCTCCAATCTTCTCAAAACTCTGGATTATGATAGAGGGCCGTGAGACTTTCACCTGAGTGCAAAAATGGAGGCTCTAGACCCTTCCAGAGCTGAGATATCGAAATTCAAAATTTCGACCCGAAACAAAAAACGACAGTGTTACCCCTTTCGTTTTTTTCCGTTTTCGGGCGAAAAATTAAGTTTCTCCAATCTTCTCAAAACTCTGGATTGTGATAGAGGGCTGTGAGACTTTGACCTGAGTGCAAAAATGGAGGCTCTAGACCCTTCCAGAGCTGAGATATCGAAATTCAAAATTTCGACCCGAAAAAAAAAACGACAGTGTTACCCCTTTCGTTTTTTTCCATTTTCGGTCGAAAAATTAAGTTTCTCCTATCTTCTCAAAACTCTGGATTCTGATAGAGGGCCACGAGACTTTGACCTGAGTGCAAAAATGGAGGCTCTAGACCCTTCCAGAGCTGAGATATCGAAATTCAAAATTTCGACCCGAAAAAAAAAACGACAGTGTTACCCCTTTTGTTTTTTTTCGTTTTCGGGCGAAAAATTAAGTTTCTCCAATCTTCTCAAAACTCTGGATTATGATAGAGGGCTGTGAGACTTTGACCTGAGTGCAAAAATGGAGGCTCTAGACCCTTCCAGAGCTGAGATATCGAAATTCAAAATTTCGACCCGAAAAAAAAACGACAGTGTTACCCCTTTCGTTTTTTTCCATTTTCGGGCGAAAAATTAAGTTTCTCAAATCTTCTCAAAACTCTGGATTATGATAGAGGGCTGTGAGACTTTGACCTGAGTGCAAAAATGGAGGCTCTAGACCCTTCCAGAGCTGAGATATCAAAATTCAAAATTTCGACCCGAAAAAAAAACGACAGTGTTACCCCTTTCGTTTTTTTCCGTTTTCGGGCGAAAAATTAAGTTTCTCCAATCTTCTCAAAACTCTGGATTGTGATAGAGGGCCACAAGACTTTGACCTGAGTGCAAAAATGGAGGCTCTAGACCCTTCCAGAGCTGAGATATCGAAATTCAAAATTTCGACCCGAAAAAAAAACGACAGTGTTACCCCTTTCGTTTTTTTTCGTTTTCGGGCGAAAAATTAAGTTTCTCCAATCTTCTCAAAACTCTGGATTATGATAGAGGGCTGTGAGACTTTGACCTGAGTGCAAAAATGGAGGCTCTAGACCCTTCCAGAGCTGAGATATCGAAATTCAAAATTTCGACCCGAAAAAAAAACGACAGTGTTACCCCTTTCGTTTTTTTCCATTTTCGGGCGAAAAATTAAGTTTCTCCTATCTTCTCAAAACTCTGGATTCTGATAGAGGGCCACGAGACTTTGACCTGAGTGCAAAAATGGAGGCTCTAGACCCTTCCAGAGCTGAGATATCAAAATTCAAAATTTCGACCCGAAAAAAAAACGACAGTGTTACCCCTTTCGTTTTTTTCCGTTTTCGGGCGAAAAATTAAGTTTCTCAAATCTTCTCAAAACTCTGGATTATGATAGAGGGCTGTGAGACTTTGACCTGAGTGCAAAAATGGAGGCTCTAGACCCTTCCAGAGCTGAGATATCGAAATTCAAAATTTCGACCCGAAAAAAAAACGACAGTGTTACCCCTTTCGTTTTTTTCCATTTTTGGGCGAAAAATTAAGTTTCTCCAATCTTCTCAAAACTCTGGATTATGATAGAGGGCCGTGAGACTTTCACCTGAGTGCAAAAATGGAGGCTCTAGACCCTTCCAGAGCTGAGATATCAAAATTCAAAATTTCGACCCGAAAAAAAAACGACAGTGTTACCCCTTTTGTTTTTTTTTCGTTTTCGGGCGAAAAATTAAGTTTCTCCAATCTTCTCAAAACTCTGGATTATGATAGAGGGCCGTGAGACTTTGACCTGAGTGCAAAAATGGAGGCTCTAGACCCTTCCAGAGCTGAGATATCGAAATTCAAAATTTCGACCCGAAAAAAAAACGACAGTGTTACCCCTTTCGTTTTTTTCCATTTTTGGGCGAAAAATTAAGTTTCTCCAATCTTCTCAAAACTCTGGATTATGATAGAGGGCCGTGAGACTTTCACCTGAGTGCAAAAATGGAGGCTCTAGAGCCTTCCAGAGCTGAGATATCAAAATTCAAAATTTCGACCCGAAAAAAAAAACGACAGTGTTACCCCTTTCGTTTTTTTCCATTTTTGGGCGAAAAATTAAGTTTCTCCAATCTTCTCAAAACTCTGGATTATGATAGAGGGCTGTGAGACTTTGACCTGAGTGCAAAAATGGAGGCTCTAGACCCTTCCAGAGCTGAGATATCGAAATTCAAAATTTCGACCCGAAAAAAAAACGACAGTGTTACCCCTTTCGTTTTTTTCCATTTTTGGGCGAAAAATTAAGTTTCTCCAATCTTCTCAAAACTCTGGATTATGATAGAGGGCCGTGAGACTTTCACCTGAGTGCAAAAATGGAGGCTCTAGACCCTTCCAGAGCTGAGATATCAAAATTCAAAATTTCGACCCGAAAAAAAAAACGACAGTGTTACCCCTTTCGTTTTTTTCCATTTTTGGGCGAAAAATTAAGTTTCTCCAATCTTCTCAAAACTCTGGATTATGATAGAGGGCTGTGAGACTTTGACCTGAGTGCAAAAATGGAGGCTCTAGACCCTTCCAGAGCTGAGATATCGAAATTCAAAATTTCGACCCGAAAAAAAAACGACAGTGTTACCCCTTTCGTTTTTTTCCATTTTTGGGCGAAAAATTAAGTTTCTCCAATCTTCTCAAAACTCTGGATTATGATAGAGGGCCGTGAGACTTTCACCTGAGTGCAAAAATGGAGGCTCTAGACCCTTCCAGAGCTGAGATATCAAAATTCAAAATTTCGACCCGAAAAAAAAACGACAGTGTTACCCCTTTAGTTTTTTTCCATTTTTGGGCGAAAAATTAAGTTTCTCCAATCTTCTCAAAACTCTGTATTATGATAGAGGGCTGTGAGACTTTGACCTGAGTGCAAAAATGGAGGCTCTAGACCCTTCCAGAGCTGAGATATCGAAATTCAAAATTTCGACCCGAAAAAAAAAACGACAGTGTTACCCCTTTCGTTTTTTTCCGTTTTCGGGCGAAAAATTAAGTTTCTCCAATCTTCTCAAAACTCTGGATTCTGATAGAGGGCCACAAGACTTTGACCTGAGTGCAAAAATGGAGGCTCTAGACCCTTCCAGAGCTGAGATATCGAAATTCAAAATTTCGACCCGAAAAAAAAACGATAGTGTTACCCCTTTCGTTTTTTTTCGTTTTCGGGCGAAAAATTAAGTTTCTCCAATCTTCTCAAAACTCTGGATTATGATAGAGGGCTGTGAGACTTTGACCTGAGTGCAAAAATGGAGGCTCTAGACCCTTCCAGAGCTGAGATATCGAAATTCAAAATTTCGACCCGAAAAAAAAAACGACAGTGTTACCCCTTTCGTTTTTTTCCGTTTTCGGGCGAAAAATTAAGTTTCTCCAATCTTCTCAAAACTCTGGATTCTGATAGAGGGCCACGAGACTTTGACCTGAGTGCAAAAATGGAGGCTCTAGACCCTTCCAGAGCTGAGATATCGAAATTCAAAATTTCGACCCGAAAAAAAAAACGACAGTGTTACCCCTTTCGTTTTTTTCCGTTTTCGGGCGAAAAATTAAGTTTCTCAAATCTTCTCAAAACTCTGGATTATGATAGAGGGCTGTGAGACTTTGACCTGAGTGCAAAAATGGAGGCTCTAGACCCTTCCAGAGCTGAGATATCGAAATTCAAAATTTCGACCCGAAAAAAAAACGACAGTGTTACCCCTTTCGTTTTTTTCCATTTTTGGGCGAAAAATTAAGTTTCTCCAATCTTCTCAAAACTCTGGATTATGATAGAGGGCCGTGAGACTTTCACCTGAGTGCAAAAATGGAGGCTCTAGACCCTTCCAGAGCTGAGATATCAAAATTCAAAATTTCGACCCGAAAAAAAAACGACAGTGTTACCCCTTTCGTTTTTTTCCATTTTTGGGCGAAAAATTAAGTTTCTCCAATCTTCTCAAAACTCTGGATTCTGATAGAGGGCCACGAGACTTTGACCTGAGTGCAAAAATGGAGGCTCTAGACCCTTCCAGAGCTGAGATATCGAAATTCAAAATTTCGACCCGAAAAAAAAAACGACAGTGTTACCCCTTTTGTTTTTTTTCGTTTTCGGGCGAAAAATTAAGTTTCTCCAATCTTCTCAAAACTCTGGATTATGATAGAGGGCTGTGAGACTTTGACCTGAGTGCAAAAATGGAGGCTCTAGACCCTTCCAGAGCTGAGATATCGAAATTCAAAATTTCGACCCGAAAAAAAAAACGACAGTGTTACCCCTTTCGTTTTTTTCCATTTTTGGGCAAAAAATTAAGTTTCTCCAATCTTCTCAAAACTCTGGATTATGATAGAGGGCCGTGAGACTTTCACCTGAGTGCAAAAATGGAGGCTCTAGACCCTTCCAGAGCTGAGATATCAAAATTCAAAATTTCGACCCGAAAAAAAAACGACAGTGTTACCCCTTTCGTTTTTTTCCATTTTTGGGCGAAAAATTAAGTTTCTCCAATCTTCTCAAAACTCTGGATTATGATAGAGGGCTGTGAGACTTTGACCTGAGTGCAAAAATGGAGGCTCTAGACCCTTCCAGAGCTGAGATATCGAAATTCAAAATTTCGACCCGAAAAAAAAACGACAGTGTTACCCCTTTCGTTTTTTTTCGTTTTCGGGCGAAAAATTAAGTTTCTCCAATCTTCTCAAAACTCTGGATTCTGATAGAGGGCCACGAGACTTTGACCTGAGTGCAAAAATGGAGGCTCTAGACCCTTCCAGAGCTGAGATATCGAAATTCAAAATTTCGACCCGAAAAAAAAACGACAGTGTTACCCCTTTTGTTTTTTTTTCGTTTTCGGGCGAAAAATTAAGTTTCTCCAATCTTCTCAAAACTCTAGATTATGATAGAGGGCTGTGAGACTTTGACCTGAGTGCAAAAATGGAGGCACTAGACCCTTCCAGAGCTGAGATATCGAAATTCAAAATTTCGACCCGAAAAAAAAACGACAGTGTTACCCCTTTCGTTTTTTTCCATTTTTGGGCGAAAAATTAAGTTTCTCCAATCTTCTCAAAACTCTGGATTATGATAGAGGGCCGTGAGACTTTCACCTGAGTGCAAAAATGGAGGCTCTAGACCCTTCCAGAGCTGAGATATCAAAATTCAAAATTTCGACCCGAAAAAAAAACGACAGTGTTACCCCTTTCGTTTTTTTCCATTTTTGGGCGAAAAATTAAGTTTCTCCAATCTTCTCAAAACTCTGTATTATGATAGAGGGCTGTGAGACTTTGACCTGAGTGCAAAAATGGAGGCTCTAGACCCTTCCAGAGCTGAGATATCGAAATTCAAAATTTCGACCCGAAAAAAAAAACGACAGTGTTACCCCTTTCGTTTTTTTTCCGTTTTCGGGCGAAAAATTAAGTTTCTCCAATCTTCTCAAAACTCTGGATTATGATAGAGGGCTGTGAGACTTTGACCTGAGTGCAAAAATGGAGGCTCTAGACCCTTCCAGAGCTGAGATATCGAAATTCAAAATTTCGACCCGAAAAAAAAAACGACAGTGTTACCCCTTTCGTTTTTTTCCATTTTCGGTCGAAAAATTAAGTTTCTCCTATCTTCTCAAAACTCTGGATTCTGATAGAGGGCCACGAGACTTTGACCTGAGTGCAAAAATGGAGGCTCTAGACCCTTCCAGAGCTGAGATATCGAAATTCAAAATTTCGACCCGAAAAAAAAAACGACAGTGTTACCCCTTTTGTTTTTTTTCGTTTTCGGGCGAAAAATTAAGTTTCTCCAATCTTCTCAAAACTCTGGATTATGATAGAGGGCTGTGAGACTTTGACCTGAGTGCAAAAATGGAGGCTCTAGACCCTTCCAGAGCTGAGATATCGAAATTCAAAATTTCGACCCGAAAAAAAAACGACAGTGTTACCCCTTTCGTTTTTTTCCATTTTCGGGCGAAAAATTAAGTTTCTCAAATCTTCTCAAAACTCTGGATTATGATAGAGGGCTGTGAGACTTTGACCTGAGTGCAAAAATGGAGGCTCTAGACCCTTCCAGAGCTGAGATATCGAAATTCAAAATTTCGACCCGAAAAAAAAACGACAGTGTTACCCCTTTCGTTTTTTTCCATTTTTGGGTGAAAAATTAAGTTTCTCCAATCTTCTCAAAACTCTGGATTCTGATAGAGGGCCACGAGACTTTGACCTGAGTGCAAAAATGGAGGCTCTAGACCCTTCCAGAGCTGAGATATCGAAATTCAAAATTTCGACCCGAAAAAAAAAACGACAGTGTTACCCCTTTTGTTTTTTTTCGTTTTCGGGCGAAAAATTAAGTTTCTCCAATCTTCTCAAAACTCTGGATTATGATAGAGGGCTGTGAGACTTTGACCTGAGTGCAAAAATGGAGGCTCTAGACCCTTCCAGAGCTGAGATATCGAAATTCAAAATTTCGACCCGAAAAAAAAACGACAGTGTTACCCCTTTCGTTTTTTTCCATTTTCGGGCGAAAAATTAAGTTTCTCAAATCTTCTCAAAACTCTGGATTATGATAGAGGGCTGTGAGACTTTGACCTGAGTGCAAAAATGGAGGCTCTAGACCCTTCCAGAGCTGAGATATCAAAATTCAAAATTTCGACCCGAAAAAAAAACGACAGTGTTACCCCTTTCGTTTTTTTCCGTTTTCGGGCGAAAAATTAAGTTTCTCCAATCTTCTCAAAACTCTGGATTGTGATAGAGGGCCACAAGACTTTGACCTGAGTGCAAAAATGGAGGCTCTAGACCCTTCCAGAGCTGAGATATCGAAATTCAAAATTTCGACCCGAAAAAAAAACGACAGTGTTACCCCTTTCGTTTTTTTTCGTTTTCGGGCGAAAAATTAAGTTTCTCCAATCTTCTCAAAACTCTGGATTATGATAGAGGGCTGTGAGACTTTGACCTGAGTGCAAAAATGGAGGCTCTAGACCCTTCCAGAGCTGAGATATCGAAATTCAAAATTTCGACCCGAAAAAAAAACGACAGTGTTACCCCTTTCGTTTTTTTCCATTTTCGGGCGAAAAATTAAGTTTCTCCTATCTTCTCAAAACTCTGGATTCTGATAGAGGGCCACGAGACTTTGACCTGAGTGCAAAAATGGAGGCTCTAGACCCTTCCAGAGCTGAGATATCAAAATTCAAAATTTCGACCCGAAAAAAAAACGACAGTGTTACCCCTTTCGTTTTTTTCCGTTTTCGGGCGAAAAATTAAGTTTCTCAAATCTTCTCAAAACTCTGGATTCTGATAGAGGGCTGTGAGACTTTGACCTGAGTGCAAAAATGGAGGCTCTAGACCCTTCCAGAGCTGAGATATCGAAATTCAAAATTTCGACCCGAAAAAAAAACGACAGTGTTACCCCTTTCGTTTTTTTCCATTTTTGGGCGAAAAATTAAGTTTCTCCAATCTTCTCAAAACTCTGGATTATGATAGAGGGCCGTGAGACTTTCACCTGAGTGCAAAAATGGAGGCTCTAGACCCTTCCAGAGCTGAGATATCAAAATTCAAAATTTCGACCCGAAAAAAAACGACAGTGTTACCCCTTTTGTTTTTTTTCGTTTTCGGGCGAAAAATTAAGTTTCTCCAATCTTCTCAAAACTCTGGATTATGATAGAGGGCCGTGAGACTTTGACCTGAGTGCAAAAATGGAGGCTCTAGACCCTTCCAGAGCTGAGATATCGAAATTCAAAATTTCGACCCGAAAAAAAAACGACAGTGTTACCCCTTTCGTTTTTTTCCATTTTTGGGCGAAAAATTAAGTTTCTCCAATCTTCTCAAAACTCTGGATTATGATAGAGGGCCGTGAGACTTTCACCTGAGTGCAAAAATGGAGGCTCTAGACCCTTCCAGAGCTGAGATATCAAAATTCAAAATTTCGACCCGAAAAAAAAAACGACAGTGTTACCCCTTTCGTTTTTTTCCATTTTTGGGCGAAAAATTAAGTTTCTCCAATCTTCTCAAAACTCTGGATTATGATAGAGGGCTGTGAGACTTTGACCTGAGTGCAAAAATGGAGGCTCTAGACCCTTCCAGAGCTGAGATATCGAAATTCAAAATTTCGACCCGAAAAAAAAACGACAGTGTTACCCCTTTCGTTTTTTTCCATTTTTGGGCGAAAAATTAAGTTTCTCCAATCTTCTCAAAACTCTGGATTATGATAGAGGGCCGTGAGACTTTCACCTGAGTGCAAAAATGGAGGCTCTAGACCCTTCCAGAGCTGAGATATCAAAATTCAAAATTTCGACCCGAAAAAAAAAACGACAGTGTTACCCCTTTCGTTTTTTTCCATTTTTGGGCGAAAAATTAAGTTTCTCCAATCTTCTCAAAACTCTGGATTATGATAGAGGGCTGTGAGACTTTGACCTGAGTGCAAAAATGGAGGCTCTAGACCCTTCCAGAGCTGAGATATCGAAATTCAAAATTTCGACCCGAAAAAAAAACGACAGTGTTACCCCTTTCGTTTTTTTCCATTTTTGGGCGAAAAATTAAGTTTCTCCAATCTTCTCAAAACTCTGGATTATGATAGAGGGCCGTGAGACTTTCACCTGAGTGCAAAAATGGAGGCTCTAGACCCTTCCAGAGCTGAGATATCAAAATTCAAAATTTCGACCCGAAAAAAAAAACGACAGTGTTACCCCTTTCGTTTTTTTCCATTTTTGGGCGAAAAATTAAGTTTCTCCAATCTTCTCAAAACTCTGGATTATGATAGAGGGCTGTGAGACTTTGACCTGAGTGCAAAAATGGAGGCTCTAGACCCTTCCAGAGCTGAGATATCGAAATTCAAAATTTCGACCCGAAAAAAAAACGACAGTGTTACCCCTTTCGTT
This sequence comes from Pimephales promelas, assembly GCF_988280905.1. Classification (NCBI taxonomy): domain Eukaryota; kingdom Metazoa; phylum Chordata; class Actinopteri; order Cypriniformes; family Leuciscidae; genus Pimephales; species Pimephales promelas. The sequence continues at coordinate 17,337,816 of NC_142771.1, read as the reverse complement.
TTTTTCCATTTTTGGGCGAAAAATTAAGTTTCTCCAATCTTCTCAAAACTCTGGATTATGATAGAGGGCCGTGAGACTTTCACCTGAGTGCAAAAATGGAGGCTCTAGACCCTTCCAGAGCTGAGATATCAAAATTCAAAATTTCGACCCGAAAAAAAAACGACAGTGTTACCCCTTTAGTTTTTTTCCATTTTTGGGCGAAAAATTAAGTTTCTCCAATCTTCTCAAAACTCTGTATTATGATAGAGGGCTGTGAGACTTTGACCTGAGTGCAAAAATGGAGGCTCTAGACCCTTCCAGAGCTGAGATATCGAAATTCAAAATTTCGACCCGAAAAAAAAAACGACAGTGTTACCCCTTTCGTTTTTTTCCGTTTTCGGGCGAAAAATTAAGTTTCTCCAATCTTCTCAAAACTCTGGATTCTGATAGAGGGCCACAAGACTTTGACCTGAGTGCAAAAATGGAGGCTCTAGACCCTTCCAGAGCTGAGATATCGAAATTCAAAATTTCGACCCGAAAAAAAAACGATAGTGTTACCCCTTTCGTTTTTTTTCGTTTTCGGGCGAAAAATTAAGTTTCTCCAATCTTCTCAAAACTCTGGATTATGATAGAGGGCTGTGAGACTTTGACCTGAGTGCAAAAATGGAGGCTCTAGACCCTTCCAGAGCTGAGATATCGAAATTCAAAATTTCGACCCGAAAAAAAAAACGACAGTGTTACCCCTTTCGTTTTTTTCCGTTTTCGGGCGAAAAATTAAGTTTCTCCAATCTTCTCAAAACTCTGGATTCTGATAGAGGGCCACGAGACTTTGACCTGAGTGCAAAAATGGAGGCTCTAGACCCTTCCAGAGCTGAGATATCGAAATTCAAAATTTCGACCCGAAAAAAAAAACGACAGTGTTACCCCTTTCGTTTTTTTCCGTTTTCGGGCGAAAAATTAAGTTTCTCAAATCTTCTCAAAACTCTGGATTATGATAGAGGGCTGTGAGACTTTGACCTGAGTGCAAAAATGGAGGCTCTAGACCCTTCCAGAGCTGAGATATCGAAATTCAAAATTTCGACCCGAAAAAAAAACGACAGTGTTACCCCTTTCGTTTTTTTCCATTTTTGGGCGAAAAATTAAGTTTCTCCAATCTTCTCAAAACTCTGGATTATGATAGAGGGCCGTGAGACTTTCACCTGAGTGCAAAAATGGAGGCTCTAGACCCTTCCAGAGCTGAGATATCAAAATTCAAAATTTCGACCCGAAAAAAAAACGACAGTGTTACCCCTTTCGTTTTTTTCCATTTTTGGGCGAAAAATTAAGTTTCTCCAATCTTCTCAAAACTCTGGATTCTGATAGAGGGCCACGAGACTTTGACCTGAGTGCAAAAATGGAGGCTCTAGACCCTTCCAGAGCTGAGATATCGAAATTCAAAATTTCGACCCGAAAAAAAAAACGACAGTGTTACCCCTTTTGTTTTTTTTCGTTTTCGGGCGAAAAATTAAGTTTCTCCAATCTTCTCAAAACTCTGGATTATGATAGAGGGCTGTGAGACTTTGACCTGAGTGCAAAAATGGAGGCTCTAGACCCTTCCAGAGCTGAGATATCGAAATTCAAAATTTCGACCCGAAAAAAAAAACGACAGTGTTACCCCTTTCGTTTTTTTCCATTTTTGGGCGAAAAATTAAGTTTCTCCAATCTTCTCAAAACTCTGGATTATGATAGAGGGCCGTGAGACTTTCACCTGAGTGCAAAAATGGAGGCTCTAGACCCTTCCAGAGCTGAGATATCAAAATTCAAAATTTCGACCCGAAAAAAAAACGACAGTGTTACCCCTTTCGTTTTTTTCCATTTTTGGGCGAAAAATTAAGTTTCTCCAATCTTCTCAAAACTCTGGATTATGATAGAGGGCTGTGAGACTTTGACCTGAGTGCAAAAATGGAGGCTCTAGACCCTTCCAGAGCTGAGATATCGAAATTCAAAATTTCGACCCGAAAAAAAAACGACAGTGTTACCCCTTTCGTTTTTTTTCGTTTTCGGGCGAAAAATTAAGTTTCTCCAATCTTCTCAAAACTCTGGATTCTGATAGAGGGCCACGAGACTTTGACCTGAGTGCAAAAATGGAGGCTCTAGACCCTTCCAGAGCTGAGATATCGAAATTCAAAATTTCGACCCGAAAAAAAAACGACAGTGTTACCCCTTTTGTTTTTTTTCGTTTTCGGGCGAAAAATTAAGTTTCTCCAATCTTCTCAAAACTCTGGATTCTGATAGAGGGCCACGAGACTTTGACCTGAGTGCAAAAATGGAGGCTCTAGACCCTTCCAGAGCTGAGATATCGAAATTCAAAATTTCGACCCGAAAAAAAAACGACAGTGTTACCCCTTTTGTTTTTTTTTCGTTTTCGGGCGAAAAATTAAGTTTCTCCAATCTTCTCAAAACTCTAGATTATGATAGAGGGCTGTGAGACTTTGACCTGAGTGCAAAAATGGAGGCACTAGACCCTTCCAGAGCTGAGATATCGAAATTCAAAATTTCGACCCGAAAAAAAAACGACAGTGTTACCCCTTTCGTTTTTTTCCATTTTTGGGCGAAAAATTAAGTTTCTCCAATCTTCTCAAAACTCTGGATTATGATAGAGGGCCGTGAGACTTTCACCTGAGTGCAAAAATGGAGGCTCTAGACCCTTCCAGAGCTGAGATATCAAAATTCAAAATTTCGACCCGAAAAAAAAACGACAGTGTTACCCCTTTCGTTTTTTTCCATTTTTGGGCGAAAAATTAAGTTTCTCCAATCTTCTCAAAACTCTGTATTATGATAGAGGGCTGTGAGACTTTGACCTGAGTGCAAAAATGGAGGCTCTAGACCCTTCCAGAGCTGAGATATCGAAATTCAAAATTTCGACCCGAAAAAAAAAACGACAGTGTTACCCCTTTCGTTTTTTTTCCGTTTTCGGGCGAAAAATTAAGTTTCTCCAATCTTCTCAAAACTCTGGATTATGATAGAGGGCTGTGAGACTTTGACCTGAGTGCAAAAATGGAGGCTCTAGACCCTTCCAGAGCTGAGATATCGAAATTCAAAATTTCGACCCGAAAAAAAAAACGACAGTGTTACCCCTTTCGTTTTTTTCCATTTTCGGTCGAAAAATTAAGTTTCTCCTATCTTCTCAAAACTCTGGATTCTGATAGAGGGCCACGAGACTTTGACCTGAGTGCAAAAATGGAGGCTCTAGACCCTTCCAGAGCTGAGATATCGAAATTCAAAATTTCGACCCGAAAAAAAAAACGACAGTGTTACCCCTTTTGTTTTTTTTCGTTTTCGGGCGAAAAATTAAGTTTCTCCAATCTTCTCAAAACTCTGGATTATGATAGAGGGCTGTGAGACTTTGACCTGAGTGCAAAAATGGAGGCTCTAGACCCTTCCAGAGCTGAGATATCGAAATTCAAAATTTCGACCCGAAAAAAAAACGACAGTGTTACCCCTTTCGTTTTTTTCCATTTTCGGGCGAAAAATTAAGTTTCTCAAATCTTCTCAAAACTCTGGATTATGATAGAGGGCTGTGAGACTTTGACCTGAGTGCAAAAATGGAGGCTCTAGACCCTTCCAGAGCTGAGATATCGAAATTCAAAATTTCGACCCGAAAAAAAAACGACAGTGTTACCCCTTTCGTTTTTTTCCATTTTTGGGTGAAAAATTAAGTTTCTCCAATCTTCTCAAAACTCTGGATTATGATAGAGGGCCGTGAGACTTTCACCTGAGTGCAAAAATGGAGGCTCTAGACCCTTCCAGAGCTGAGATATCAAAATTCAAAATTTCGACCCGAAAAAAAAACGACAGTGTTACCCCTTTCGTTTTTTTCCGTTTTCGGGCGAAAAATTAAGTTTCTCCAATCTTCTCAAAACTCTGGATTGTGATAGAGGGCCACAAGACTTTGACCTGAGTGCAAAAATGGAGGCTCTAGACCCTTCCAGAGCTGAGATATCGAAATTCAAAATTTCGACCCGAAAAAAAAACGACAGTGTTACCCCTTTCGTTTTTTTTCGTTTTCGGGCGAAAAATTAAGTTTCTCCAATCTTCTCAAAACTCTGGATTATGATAGAGGGCTGTGAGACTTTGACCTGAGTGCAAAAATGGAGGCTCTAGACCCTTCCAGAGCTGAGATATCGAAATTCAAAATTTCGACCCGAAAAAAAAACGACAGTGTTACCCCTTTCGTTTTTTTCCATTTTCGGGCGAAAAATTAAGTTTCTCCTATCTTCTCAAAACTCTGGATTCTGATAGAGGGCCACGAGACTTTGACCTGAGTGCAAAAATGGAGGCTCTAGACCCTTCCAGAGCTGAGATATCAAAATTCAAAATTTCGACCCGAAAAAAAAACGACAGTGTTACCCCTTTCGTTTTTTTCCGTTTTCGGGCGAAAAATTAAGTTTCTCAAATCTTCTCAAAACTCTGGATTATGATAGAGGGCTGTGAGACTTTGACCTGAGTGCAAAAATGGAGGCTCTAGACCCTTCCAGAGCTGAGATATCGAAATTCAAAATTTCGACCCGAAAAAAAAACGACAGTGTTACCCCTTTCGTTTTTTTCCATTTTTGGGCGAAAAATTAAGTTTCTCCAATCTTCTCAAAACTCTGGATTATGATAGAGGGCCGTGAGACTTTCACCTGAGTGCAAAAATGGAGGCTCTAGACCCTTCCAGAGCTGAGATATCAAAATTCAAAATTTCGACCCGAAAAAAAAACGACAGTGTTACCCCTTTTGTTTTTTTTCGTTTTCGGGCGAAAAATTAAGTTTCTCCAATCTTCTCAAAACTCTGGATTATGATAGAGGGCCGTGAGACTTTGACCTGAGTGCAAAAATGGAGGCTCTAGACCCTTCCAGAGCTGAGATATCGAAATTCAAAATTTCGACCCGAAAAAAAAACGACAGTGTTACCCCTTTCGTTTTTTTCCATTTTTGGGCGAAAAATTAAGTTTCTCCAATCTTCTCAAAACTCTGGATTATGATAGAGGGCCGTGAGACTTTCACCTGAGTGCAAAAATGGAGGCTCTAGACCCTTCCAGAGCTGAGATATCAAAATTCAAAATTTCGACCCGAAAAAAAAAACGACAGTGTTACCCCTTTCGTTTTTTTCCATTTTTGGGCGAAAAATTAAGTTTCTCCAATCTTCTCAAAACTCTGGATTATGATAGAGGGCTGTGAGACTTTAACCTGAGTGCAAAAATGGAGGCTCTAGACCCTTCCAGAGCTGAGATATCGAAATTCAAAATTTCGACCCGAAAAAAAAACGACAGTGTTACCCCTTTCGTTTTTTTCCATTTTTGGGCGAAAAATTAAGTTTCTCCAATCTTCTCAAAACTCTGGATTATGATAGAGGGCCGTGAGACTTTCACCTGAGTGCAAAAATGGAGGCTCTAGACCCTTCCAGAGCTGAGATATCAAAATTCAAAATTTCGACCCAAAAAAAACGACAGTGTTACCCCTTTCGTTTTTTTCCATTTTTGGGCGAAAAATTAAGTTTCTCCAATCTTCTCAAAACTCTGTATTATGATAGAGGGCTGTGAGACTTTGACCTGAGTGCAAAAATGGAGGCTCTAGACCCTTCCAGAGCTGAGATATCGAAATTCAAAATTTCGACCCGAAAAAAAAAACGACAGTGTTACCCCTTTCGTTTTTTTCCGTTTTCGGGCGAAAAATTAAGTTTCTCCAATCTTCTCAAAACTCTGGATTGTGATAGAGGGCCACAAGACTTTGACCTGAGTGCAAAAATGGAGGCTCTAGACCCTTCCAGAGCTGAGATATCGAAATTCAAAATTTCGACCCGAAAAAAAAACGATAGTGTTACCCCTTTCGTTTTTTTTCGTTTTCGGGCGAAAAATTAAGTTTCTCCAATCTTCTCAAAACTCTGGATTATGATAGAGGGCTGTGAGACTTTGACCTGAGTGCAAAAATGGAGGCTCTAGACCCTTCCAGAGCTGAGATATCGAAATTCAAAATTTCGACCCGAAAAAAAAAACGACAGTGTTACCCCTTTCGTTTTTTTCCGTTTTCGGGCGAAAAATTAAGTTTCTCCAATCTTCTCAAAACTCTGGATTCTGATAGAGGGCCACGAGACTTTGACCTGAGTGCAAAAATGGAGGCTCTAGACCCTTCCAGAGCTGAGATATCGAAATTCAAAATTTCGACCCGAAAAAAAACGACAGTGTTACCCCTTTTGTTTTTTTTCGTTTTCGGGCGAAAAATTAAGTTTCTCCAATCTTCTCAAAACTCTGGATTCTGATAGAGGGCCACGAGACTTTGACCTGAGTGCAAAAATGGAGGCTCTAGACCCTTCCAGAGCTGAGATATCGAAATTCAAAATTTCGACCCGAAAAAAAAACGACAGTGTTACCCCTTTTGTTTTTTTTCGTTTTCGGGCGAAAAATTAAGTTTCTCCAATCTTCTCAAAACTCTGGATTATGATAGAGGGCTGTGAGACTTTGACCTGAGTGCAAAAATGGAGGCTCTAGACCCTTCCAGAGCTGAGATATCAAAATTCAAAATTTCGACCCGAAAAAAAAACGACAGTGTTACCCCTTTCGTTTTTTTCCATTTTTGGGCGAAAAATTAAGTTTCTCCAATCTTCTCAAAACTCTATATTATGATAGAGGGCTGTGAGACTTTGACCTGAGTGCAAAAATGGAGGCTCTAGACCCTTCCAGAGCTGAGATATCGAAATTCAAAATTTCGACCCGAAAAAAAAACGACAGTGTTACCCCTTTCGTTTTTTTCCATTTTTGGGCGAAAAATTAAGTTTCTCCAATCTTCTCAAAACTCTGGATTATGATAGAGGGCCGTGAGACTTTCACCTGAGTGCAAAAATGGAGGCTCTAGACCCTTCCAGAGCTGAGATATCAAAATTCAAAATTTCGACCCGAAAAAAAAACGACAGTGTTACCCCTTTCGTTTTTTTCCATTTTTGGGCGAAAAATTAAGTTTCTCCAATCTTCTCAAAACTCTGTATTATGATAGAGGGCTGTGAGACTTTGACCTGAGTGCAAAAATGGAGGCTCTAGACCCTTCCAGAGCTGAGATATCGAAATTCAAAATTTCGACCCGAAAAAAAAAACGACAGTGTTACCCCTTTCGTTTTTTTCCGTTTTCGGGCGAAAAATTAAGTTTCTCCAATCTTCTCAAAACTCTGGATTTTGATAGAGGGCCACAAGACTTTGATCTGAGTGCAAAAATGGAGGCTCTAGACCCTTCCAGAGCTGAGATATCGAAATTCAAAATTTCGACCCGAAAAAAAAACGACAGTGTTACCCCTTTCGTTTTTTTTCGTTTTCGGGCGAAAAATTAAGTTTCTCCAATCTTCTCAAAACTCTGGATTATGATAGAGGGCTGTGAGACTTTGACCTGAGTGCAAAAATGGAGGCTCTAGACCCTTCCAGAGCTGAGATATCGAAATTCAAAATTTCGACCCGAAAAAAAAAACGACAGTGTTACCCCTTTCGTTTTTTTCCGTTTTCGGGCGAAAAATTAAGTTTCTCCAATCTTCTCAAAACTCTGGATTCTGATAGAGGGCCACGAGACTTTGACCTGAGTGCAAAAATGGAGGCTCTAGACCCTTCCAGAGCTGAGATATCGAAATTCAAAATTTCGACCCGAAAAAAAAACGACAGTGTTACCCCTTTCGTTTTTTTCCGTTTTCGGGCGAAAAATTAAGTTGCTCCAATCTTCTCAAAACTCTGGATTCTGATAGACGGCCACGAGACTTTGACCTGAGTGCAAAAATGGAGGCTCTAGACCCTTCCAGAGCTGAGATATCGAAATTCAAAATTTCGACCCGAAAAAAAAAACGACAGTGTTACCCCTTTCGTTTTTTTCCGTTTTCGGGCGAAAAATTAAGTTTCTCCAATCTTCTCAAAACTCTGGATTCTGATAGAGGGCCACGAGACTTTGACCTGAGTGCAAAAATGGAGGCTCTAGACCCTTCCAGAGCTGAGATATCGAAATTCAAAATTTCGACCCGAAAAAAAAACGACAGTGTTACCCCTTTTGTTTTTTTCCGTTTTCGGGCGAAAAATTAAGTTTCTCCAATCTTCTCAAAACTCTGGATTCTGATAGAGGGCCACGAGACTTTGACCTGAGTGCAAAAATGGAGGCTCTAGACCCTTCCAGAGCTGAGATATCGAAATTCAAAATTTCGACCCGAAAAAAAAACGACAGTGTTACCCCTTTTGTTTTTTTTCGTTTTCGGGCGAAAAATTAAGTTTCTCCAATCTTCTCAAAACTCTGGATTATGATAGAGGGCTGTGAGACTTTGACCTGAGTGCAAAAATGGAGGCTCTAGACCCTTCCAGAGCTGAGATATCGAAATTCAAAATTTCGACCCGAAAAAAAAACGACAGTGTTACCCCTTTCGTTTTTTTCCGTTTTCGGGCGAAAAATTAAGTTTCTCCAATCTTCTCAAAACTCTGGATTGTGATAGAGGGCCACAAGACTTTGACCTGAGTGCAAAAATGGAGGCTCTAGACCCTTCCAGAGCTGAGATATCGAAATTCAAAATTTCGACCCGAAAAAAAAACGACCGTGTTACCCCTTTCGTTTTTTTTCGTTTTCGGGCGAAAAATTAAGTTTCTCCAATCTTCTCAAAACTCTGGATTATGATAGAGGGCTGTGAGACTTTGACCTGAGTGCAAAAATGGAGGCTCTAGACCCTTCCAGAGCTGAGATATCGAAATTCAAAATTTCGACCCGAAAAAAAAACGACAGTGTTACCCCTTTCGTTTTTTTCCATTTTCGGGCGAAAAATTAAGTTTCTCCTATCTTCTCAAAACTCTGGATTCTGATAGAGGGCCACGAGACTTTGACCTGAGTGCAAAAATGGAGGCTCTAGACCCTTCCAGAGCTGAGATATCAAAATTCAAAATTTCGACCCGAAAAAAAAACGACAGTGTTACCCCTTTCGTTTTTTTCCGTTTTCGGGCGAAAAATTAAGTTTCTCAAATCTTCTCAAAACTCTGGATTATGATAGAGGGCTGTGAGACTTTGACCTGAGTGCAAAAATGGAGGCTCTAGACCCTTCCAGAGCTGAGATATCGAAATTCAAAATTTCGACCCGAAAAAAAAACGACAGTGTTACCCCTTTCGTTTTTTTCCATTTTTGGGCGAAAAATTAAGTTTCTCCAATCTTCTCAAAACTCTGGATTATGATAGAGGGCCGTGAGACTTTCACCTGAGTGCAAAAATGGAGGCTCTAGACCCTTCCAGAGCTGAGATATCAAAATTCAAAATTTCGACCCGAAAAAAAAACGACAGTGTTACCCCTTTTGTTTTTTTTCGTTTTCGGGCGAAAAATTAAGTTTCTCCAATCTTCTCAAAACTCTGGATTATGATAGAGGGCCGTGAGACTTTGACCTGAGTGCAAAAATGGAGGCTCTAGACCCTTCCAGAGCTGAGATATCGAAATTCAAAATTTCGACCCGAAAAAAAAACGACAGTGTTACCCCTTTCGTTTTTTTCCATTTTTGGGCGAAAAATTAAGTTTCTCCAATCTTCTCAAAACTCTGGATTATGATAGAGGGCCGTGAGACTTTCACCTGAGTGCAAAAATGGAGGCTCTAGACCCTTCCAGAGCTGAGATATCAAAATTCAAAATTTCGACCCGAAAAAAAAACGACAGTGTTACCCCTTTCGTTTTTTTCCATTTTTGGGCGAAAAATTAAGTTTCTCCAATCTTCTCAAAACTCTGGATTATGATAGAGGGCTGTGAGACTTTGACCTGAGTGCAAAAATGGAGGCTCTAGACCCTTCCAGAGCTGAGATATCGAAATTCAAAATTTCGACCCGAAAAAAAAACGACAGTGTTACCCCTTTCGTTTTTTTCCATTTTTGGGCGAAAAATTAAGTTTCTCCAATCTTCTCAAAACTCTGTATTATGATAGAGGGCTGTGAGACTTTGACCTGAGTGCAAAAATGGAGGCTATAGACCCTTCCAGAGCTGAGATATCGAAATTCAAAATTTCGACCCGAAAAAAAAAACGACAGTGTTACCCCTTTCGTTTTTTTCCGTTTTCGGGCGAAAAATTAAGTTTCTCCAATCTTCTCAAAACTCTGGATTGTGATAGAGGGCCACAAGACTTTGACCTGAGTGCAAAAATGGAGGCTCTAGACCCTTCCAGAGCTGAGATATCGAAATTCAAAATTTCGACTCGAAAAAAAAACGATAGTGTTACCCCTTTCGTTTTTTTTCGTTTTCGGGCGAAAAATTAAGTTTCTCCAATCTTCTCAAAACTCTGGATTATGATAGAGGGCCACGAGACTTTGACCTGAGTGCAAAAATGGAGGCTCTAGACCCTTCCAGAGCTGAGATATCGAAATTCAAAATTTCGACCCGAAAAAAAAAACGACAGTGTTACCCCTTTCGTTTTTTTCCGTTTTCGGGCGAAAAATTAAGTTTCTCCAATCTTCTCAAAACTCTGGATTCTGATAGAGGGCCACGAGACTTTGACCTGAGTGCAAAAATGGAGGCTCTAGACCCTTCCAGAGCTGAGATATCGAAATTCAAAATTTCGACCCGAAAAAAAAAACGACAGTGTTACCCCTTTCGTTTTTTTCCGTTTTCGGGCGAAAAATTAAGTTTCTCAAATCTTCTCAAAACTCTGGATTATGATAGAGGGCTGTGAGACTTTGACCTGAGTGCAAAAATGGAGGCTCTAGACCCTTCCAGAGCTGAGATATCGAAATTCAAAATTTCGACCCGAAAAAAAAACGACAGTGTTACCCCTTTCGTTTTTTTCCATTTTTGGGCGAAAAATTAAGTTTCTCCAATCTTCTCAAAACTCTGGATTATGATAGAGGGCCGTGAGACTTTCACCTGAGTGCAAAAATGGAGGCTCTAGACCCTTCCAGAGCTGAGATATCAAAATTCAAAATTTCGACCCGAAAAAAAAAACGACAGTGTTACCCCTTTCGTTTTTTTCCATTTTTGGGCGAAAAATTAAGTTTCTCCAATCTTCTCAAAACTCTGGATTCTGATAGAGGGCCACGAGACTTTGACCTGAGTGCAAAAATGGAGGCTCTAGACCCTTCCAGAGCTGAGATATCGAAATTCAAAATTTCGACCCGAAAAAAAAAACGACAGTGTTACCCCTTTTGTTTTTTTTCGTTTTCGGGCGAAAAATTAAGTTTCTCCAATCTTCTCAAAACTCTGGATTATGATAGAGGGCTGTGAGACTTTGACCTGAGTGCAAAAATGGAGGCTCTAGACCCTTCCAGAGCTGAGATATCGAAATTCAAAATTTCGACCCGAAAAAAAAACGACAGTGTTACCCCTTTCGTTTTTTTCCATTTTTGGGCGAAAAATTAAGTTTCTCCAATCTTCTCAAAACTCTGGATTATGATAGAGGGCCGTGAGACTTTCACCTGAGTGCAAAAATGGAGGCTCTAGACCCTTCAAGAGCTGAGATATCAAAATTCAAAATTTCGACCCGAAAAAAAAACGACAGTGTTACCCCTTTCGTTTTTTTTCCATTTTTGGGCGAAAAATTAAGTTTCTCCAATCTTCTCAAAACTCTGGATTATGATAGAGGGCTGTGAGACTTTGACCTGAGTGCAAAAATGGAGGCTCTAGACCCTTCCAGAGCTGAGATATCGAAATTCAAAATTTCGACCCGAAAAAAAAAACGACAGTGTTACCCCTTTCGTTTTTTTTCGTTTTCGGGCGAAAAATTAAGTTTCTCCAATCTTCTCAAAACTCTGGATTATGATAGAGGGCTGTGAGACTTTGACCTGAGTGCAAAAATGGAGGCTCTAGACCCTTCCAGAGCTGAGATATCGAAATTCAAAATTTCGACCCGAAAAAAAAACGACAGTGTTACCCCTTTTGTTTTTTTTCGTTTTCGGGCGAAAAATTAAGTTTCTCCAATCTTCTCAAAACTCTGGATTCTGATAGAGGGCCACGAGACTTTGACCTGAGTGCAAAAATGGAGGCTCTAGACCCTTCCAGAGCTGAGATATCGAAATTCAAAATTTCGACCCGAAAAAAAAACGACAGTGTTACCCCTTTTGTTTTTTTTCGTTTTCGGGCGAAAAATTAAGTTTCTCCAATCTTCTCAAAACTCTAGATTATGATAGAGGGCTGTGAGACTTTGACCTGAGTGCAAAAATGGAGGCTCTAGACCCTTCCAGAGCTGAGATATCGAAATTCAAAATTTCGACCCGAAAAAAAAACGACAGTGTTACCCCTTTCGTTTTTTTCCATTTTTGGGCGAAAAATTAAGTTTCTCCAATCTTCTCAAAACTCTGGATTATGATAGAGGGCCGTGAGACTTTCACCTGAGTGCAAAAATGGAGGCTCTAGACCCTTCCAGAGCTGAGATATCAAAATTCAAAATTTCGACCCGAAAAAAAAACGACAGTGTTACCCCTTTCGTTTTTTTCCATTTTTGGGCGAAAAATTAAGTTTCTCCAATCTTCTCAAAACTCTGTATTATGATAGAGGGCTGTGAGACTTTGACCTGAGTGCAAAAATGGAGGCTCTAGACCCTTCCAGAGCTGAGATATCAAAATTCAAAATTTCGACCCGAAAAAAAAACGACAGTGTTACCCCTTTCGTTTTTTTTCGTTTTCGGGCGAAAAATTAAGTTTCTCCAATCTTCTCAAAACTCTGGATTATGATAGAGGGCTGTGAGACTTTGACCTGAGTGCAAAAATGGAGGCTCTAGACCCTTCCAGAGCTGAGATATCGAAATTCAAAATTTCGACCCGAAAAAAAAACGACAGTGTTACCCCTTTCGTTTTTTTCCGTTTTCGGGCGAAAAATTAAGTTTCTCCAATCTTCTCAAAACTCTGGATTCTGATAGAGGGCCACGAGACTTTGACCTGAGTGCAAAAATGGAGGCTCTAGACCCTTCCAGAGCTGAGATATCGAAATTCAAAATTTCGACCCGAAAAAAAAACGACAGTGTTACCCCTTTCGTTTTTTTCCGTTTTCGGGCGAAAAATTAAGTTGCTCCAATCTTCTCAAAACTCTGGATTCTGATAGAGGGCCACGAGACTTTGACCTGAGTGCAAAAATGGAGGCTCTAGACCCTTCCAGAGCTGAGATATCGAAATTCAAAATTTCGACCCGAAAAAAAAAACGACAGTGTTACCCCTTTCGTTTTTTTCCGTTTTCGGGCGAAAAATTAAGTTTCTCCAATCTTCTCAAAACTCTGGATTCTGATAGAGGGCCACGAGACTTTGACCTGAGTGCAAAAATGGAGGCTCTAGACCCTTCCAGAGCTGAGATATCGAAATTCAAAATTTCGACCCGAAAAAAAAACGACAGTGTTACCCCTTTTGTTTTTTTTCGTTTTCGGGCGAAAAATTAAGTTTCTCCAATCTTCTCAAAACTCTGGATTATGATAGAGGGCTGTGAGACTTTGACCTGAGTGCAAAAATGGAGGCTCTAGACCCTTCCAGAGCTGAGATATCGAAATTCAAAATTTCGACCCGAAAAAAAAACGACAGTGTTACCCCTTTCGTTTTTTTCCATTTTTGGGCGAAAAATTAAGTTTCTCCAATCTTCTCAAAACTCCGGATTCTGATAGAGGGCCACGAGACTTTGATCTGAGTGCAAAAATGGAGGCTCTAGACCCTTCCAGAGCTGAGATATCGAAATTCAAAATTTCGACCCGAAAAAAAACGACAGTGTTACCCCTTTCGTTTTTTTCCATTTTCGGGCGAAAAATTAAGTTTCTCCAATCTTCTCAAAACTCTGGATTCTGATAGAGGGCCACGAGACTTTGACCTGAGTGCAAAAATGGAGGCTCTAGACCCTTCCAGAGCTGAGATATTGAAATTCAAAATTTCGACCCGAAAAAAAACGACAGTGTTACCCCTTTCGTTTTTTTTTTTTCATTTTTGGGCGAAAAATTAAGTTTCTCCAATCTTCTCAAAACTCTGGATTATGATAGAGGGCTGTGAGACTTTGACCTGAGTGCAAAAATGGAGGCTCTAGACCCTTCCAGAGCTGAGATATCGAAATTCAAAATTTCGACCTGAAAAAAAAACGACAGTGTTACCCCTTTCGTTTTTTTTCATTTTCGGGCAAAAAATATAGTTTCTCCAATCTTCTCAAAACTCTGTATTATGATAGAGGGCCATGAGACTTAGACCTGAGTGCAAAAATGGAGGCTCTAGACCCTTCCTGAGCTGAGATGTTGCGATCCCACGTAGCATTTATCCCATTATAAACCACTATTTTTATAATGGGATAAACGCTACGCGGGATGTTCATATCTCAGCTCTGGAACGGTCTAGAGCCTCAATTTTTGCACTCGGGTCTAAGTCTCATGGCCCTCTATCAGAATCCAGAGTTTCAAGAAGATCAGAGAAACTCAAAATTTCGATCCCCCCAAAAAAACGACAGTGTTGTCCCTTTCGTCTTTTTGGGGGGGGGGTCGAAATTTTGAGTTTCTCTGATCTTCTTGAAACTCTGGATTCTGATAGAGGGCCATGAGACTTAGACCTGAGTGCAAAAATGGAGGCTCTAGACCCTTCCAGAGCTGAGATATTGCGATCCCACGTAGCATTTATCCCATTATAACCCACTATTTTCATAATGGGATAAATGCTATGCGGGATGTCCACATCTCAGATCTGGAAGGGTCTAGAGCCTCCATTTTTGCACTAAGGTGACTCAAAATGATTCAAGAACCGAGAGTAGGCTAGTAATAATACTCGAAGTTTGATAGTGCTGAATGATGATTCATAATTTAATGTCAATGTTTGAGAATCGTCATTTTAAAATCCCTATCTGTTGGCTACTTTGTAACATTTGCTCCCCAGAAAGCTTTTGTGGTTTTAAGCAATATAAAACTCAACATCATTATTGCACCAAATAAACACTGAGGCAGCGTCTCGAGTGCTCATCACAAGAGGCTTTATTTTAGATGCATCTTTGACGTATGTCAAGAAAAGGGGGCGGGGCAGTCTCTCCTGCCCCGCCCTCCGTGTTTTTCATTGGACATGTCTGAGTTTCAGAGAAATCGCACTGTAAACACGGACTTCTGTACAAAACCAAAAAACAACAAGATAATACCCGCTTTAAAAATATCAAATAAAAACAAAATGAGAAACTTTTACCAAATAAAAACAGCAAAATTCAACTAAACCACCTACATGCTGTACAATTCATCCATTTCAGACAGACAACGCAACAAAAAAAACTATGCAACCAAAACAGAGGATATGTACAAGTCATCTGTAATGGATAAGAAATGATATCAAACCGAAACAACAAAACCAGCCAATATGCTATACAATTCTTTCATCGCAAACCACAGACTCTGTCTGGGTCGTCCCTTTTAAACTGTACACATACTTTTTTTTTTTTCCTTAGATTTACAAAACAAATATTCTTCTTGAGAGTCCATCTCATAGCTCTTACATAAAATAGAATCATATTCATATTTATTTTGCTATTTACATGACATATGTACAGTGCAGCCTTACAGGCCGTCCCTTATATGACCTCAGGAGGAGATCCTGAGAGAGTCCAATCCAAGACAAGTCATCCAGACGGTACAGAGCCCATTTTGACTGATTAGCTTGGGATCGTTCAGGAGAAAACTTGGGTGCAAGTAAACACTTTTCTGGTCATGAGAATTAACCATTCCATTGGCCCTTTCAACATAATTCAGAGGCATATTGAAAACAAGTGCTTGACCAAGTAAAGCTCAACTTGAAACGAAGCAGGGCCATCAGGAACTACTAATATTGTGTCCAAACATCAGATAAAATACTGCATTTGGTCTTTTTTCTTTTTGGTCTGTTATTAATTGCTAATAAATTAACAGCAGTGAAAGTTAAATTTGGCTTCAAGACCACAACAAAATAATTATCAGTATTTTTGCTTGTTTTTCAGAACTAATATCTAAACATCCTTAAAACCATATACATTCAAATTTAATTTGAAAAGCAAAATTGCATAAGATATTCAAATTTCTTTACAAACAATAGTTTTCTCTTGTTTTACGTATAAATCTAACATAATGTAGTGTTCTTTATATATAATATTTAAAATATATATTAGATATATTACAATTGTTCAAATATTAAATGTATTATTATTATGCAATTTTGTTTAAAAAAAAGACGATTTAAAAAAAAAAAAAAAAAACAAGACAGAAATATCGATATAATACATTTTTGCAGTAAACGAGCTCCTGTACATTCACTTTAATGTCCAGTTAAAGCCAATTTCTTCTGTATTATGACTTCATCATTTACATTATTCAAGTTATTTATGAAAACATCCTGTACTTTGGAGCTGGTCTTGGATTCGGGACTCATTTGATGGCTGGGGATCCATATTGTTCAGAACACTAAGGTCTAATGACTGCAGCCAAGTTACACAGGGTTGCAGAAAGTGCCAATGTTGGCCGGGGAAGAGGGAAGACCAGAGGTCAGAGTTCAAGAGGTCAGATTGTCTCATGTATTTTAGGGTGATGAATAGTCAAAATGTAGTCTGTTTCTCAGAAGGCCCGGATGAAAAGCTTATTTCGGTTTGGTTCAGTTCAACTGATGGCAGTGCAATCAGGACAGGTTTCCCTTCAGTCGTGAACAGCCAATAACAAAGTAAAAGCAGAAATGAATCCAGATCTCTATGTGTGGTCATATTAACATTGACACAGAATCACTCGAAAGCACAAATCACACCATTTTCATGAGCAAATTTCCTCGCTCAGTGATTCGGAGGCGCAGCCTGAGATGATTGACAGACCAGCTGGGTTGATCTGTGACGATGGAGAATGAAGGATTGGGTGTCTGGATTTATTGGAGGGAACAAGAGGTTTTGTGGATATGGCTTGTAGGTACCCTTGGTCCCTTCACATGTCTTTTGGCTCCAGCTTGCTGGACATCTCAAAAAGCAGGTTCTGATTGTCGATGACCTGCAGCTGCCGAACATACGCTTTCGTCTGGAGGTGAGAGGGGGACGGCTCGACCTCCATTGCTGTGAGGAGGAAAGAAAGAAAGACAAAAACAAATCAATTAAAGTCACTGGAAGAAAGAAATCCAAAGAAATGGACATGTTTAGTCTCTTATGCTCACCGTGGCTGAATTTATTTGATCAAAAATACAGTAAAAACAGAAATATGAGAACATGCATGAGAACAGGGATGCACAAAGTTAAACTAGTAAACAGCATCAAGCTGCTCTTTTTATTATCTATATTGATAATGGGGTAATACTGTGACTGACCACATGGTGGCGTCGTAGAGCTGAGATCCCGGCCAGCACGTGCTCAGCTCACAAACGCTCATGTGCAGCTGACCTGACCTTACACACAGCATCCGTTGCTAAGACACTTTTTAAAAAGAAAGTGAGCGGAATAAAATTCCAAGAACAGAGACAGAGAGAGAGAGAAAGAAAAGGAAAGTAGCCTAGCTCTACTTTCAGCTAGCTGCACTTTGTCCTCTCTGATCAAGAAAAAAACAGTCACTCTGACTCTGCATCAGATTCTTTGAAAGGCGTTTTCTGCCTCAATGAAAAATAAAAACTGTATGCAAAATATGTGCCAAAATTGAGGCAAATGTGAAAAAAACTGCAGTAATATTTTTTTCTTTTACCAATAAGCTTACAATGTCCTACTCTCATGTGTAAAAGTAGCCTACATGACTGTCTCTTTCAGAAGGTTGTCCACTCACAAATATATATGTATTAGCATAAGTTTCAAAATATTAAATTTTTTCTGTACATTTTTTATTAAATAAATGCAGCCTTGGTCAGTATGAGACAAAAAAAATAAAAATCTTATAGTAGTGTTAGGCTACGTTATTATGTTGAGAATGTTAAAATATTCTTTGTACAAGACTGACTAACAATTTTGCAATATCTTGAAAAAACTTTTCATAGCTCAGGAAATTTAATGTTTAATTTATCACTGCAAAAAGTGATTAGTTAACTTAAAAAAAATTAGTAAACCCAGTGCCTTAAAATTATTCATGAACTTGACAGTTCAACATTACTTAAGTTTTTTGATTAAGAAGTTTATTTACTTAATAATTTTAAAGCATCAAGTTTCCTCAATTTTTTTAAGTTAAGTCAACTGATCACTTTTTATGGTGATGCAACTCAGGTTTCATCAAGGAACTCGATATAAACAAATATTAAATGTACATAGCAAAGCCCAAATAATGTGCTCTTGGACAATTTTACAGGCTATAAAATTTCACATTGAAATATGAGCATTCAGTTGAGCGTATCATTAATGACTTGGAGCAGCATTTGAGATTCTGAAATCATTTTCTTGGTGATTTTTTTTTTCTTTTTTTTTCCCTAACAGTGAAACCAGATGACAGAACTGATCTGAGATCATCAGCTTTGGGCTGCAGCATCCTTACTTTGACACGTTGACAGCAGGAGAGCATTAGAGACAATTACAGAGTCATTAAGTCTCACATCCGAGCAGCTCCCCCAAAGTTCAAACCCGCTCTAAGGGAAATGGAGTTGTGCATGGTCTTACAAATGTCAATGGCTGCAATTTGTCCATAGAAATTGCTGCCCCCTGGCCTCGGCACGTCACCCAAATGAGCCTCAGCCACCCTATAGAAATGTCATTGCAAATGGGGTCCGGTTGCAAGGGCGACAGATGGAATGTCACGTAACACCAGCATGAATTAACAGCGTCTGATGAGATATTATCTCTCAATGCAGTTTTTAATATGAATGTGCGCCGATAAAAATAATGGGCTGCTGTTTTTGGCGCTTCTAAATGCTGCACATAGAGAGAAAAATTGATTGTTTTTTTAAAAAAAAAAAATACTGAAAAAGTGGTGTGCGCCTGGCTGGGTTTCAATCCCTCTAATGGGAATGGATGAGGGCAATTCACTCAGGTAGATGGAGGGAGAATGAGCCCTGATAATTACAGAGGAAGAGTCAGAGAAATAAGTGACGCACAAGACCTGCTGCTCGACTTCAATAGGCTGACATCATAGCCTGACAAACTCCAGACATTGTACAGCGAGTACAGAAGAGAACAAAGCCCTGGTAAAAGAATAATACTAACATAATAGCTGAAAATACGGCTTATTTTTCTTAGTTATTCATTTCAAAAACCGAGCTGACTCACTTATAGTGCTGCTAAACTATAGTGCAACATTAACAAAAGCCCTTTAAGGTAAGTCGAAGCGACCCCAAGACTATATTGGCAATAAATAGCCTACACTTCCATTTAAAAGATTGGGGTTGGTAAGATTTTTTTTATTTGTGGGGGATAAAACGTCTCTTATGCTCACAAGGACTGCATTTGTTTGATTAAAAAAAATACAATAAAACAGTAATGTTGTGAATAACTACAATTTAGAACAACTGTTTTCTATTTGTATATATTCTAAAATGTAATTTATTTCAGAATTTTTTGCATCAATACTCTATTCTTCAGTCACTATTCTCATTCTAATATGCTGATTTTACGCTCATTTGTCCCTGTGATGGTAAAGCTGAATTTATTTGATGGTCAACATCTGATTTGAAGGCTTTGATGGCCTTTTCAAGATTCTTTGATGTACACTAGTGGAAAAAACTATACCAAAATGTATTTAAAAATAAATGTATTTCACACTAAGTATACTACAAAACCATGAACATATGAAGAGTTCAGATGCAAAAGCCTCTAAATGCCATTTGAAAATTTCTTCTAGAATGGTCATTTTTATCAAGCTTGTAGTCAGTAATTTCACTTAAATGGCAATTAATAGGTAATCTTCATTGCCATTCAAGTGAAATTACTGAACTTAAATATACAAGCTTGATAAAAATGATCATTTTAGAAGAAAATTTCAAATGGCACTTAGAGGCTTTTGCATCTGAACTCTTCATATTTACTGACATGTCGCTTGAGACTTACTGATATAAATATTATAATTAAAGATTATTTGGGGTGCTTCTTTATTGCACAAGAATTCAGCCTAAAATGTGTTTAAATATATGAACTTCTGAAGTTTTAAAGATTTAATATCATTATAAGTAAGGATAGTATGATTTCTGTATAATATCAGTCACTAAATGCAAGGAATTTAAAGTATACTTATAAAAGTTCCACTATATCTTTAAGTATATGAAGTATATCTTTAGTTGGACCTCTCTGCACTATTTCTGGATAACTAGAGTGCATGAAAATAGAAAATTTGTAAAAGTATATAAATTTGGTACACCAACAGTGCAATTGCAGGGTACTTATATTATGTACATAAATATGTAAATGTATTTGTAGTATATTTAGCATAAAATAAATGTATTTCAAATAGATTTTGGACAAAAAGAACAGCATTTGCATTTATTTTTTGCAACAATGTAAAGTTTTACCTGTAACAAAGTCTTTCCGGTCAGATTTGATCAATTTAAGACATCCTTGCTGAATTAAACCATTCATTTATTTTTAACAAAAATATCTTTCTGACCCCAAACTTTCAAACACTAGTGTTAACAAGTAGAATACAAGTAATACTTCAATAGAAACCGAAATCTAGTCAAGAAGTCTAGATTATTTCGATAACAGTCACAACAAAGGTATCATCGCTTTTCCCGCTATCTTCAACTGGTAAGGCTATTGTGTATTCTAGAGAAATATATTTAAATATAAATCGCTTTCTCCTCATAATATCTCTGACATTTACAAGAACTGCAGATCAAATGTAGAAGTTTTGATATATATTATAAGCTAGTATGCAATTGACAGACAAAAAAAAAGTTATATCAGATGAAAGTCAGAACAGGTCGTGTCTTGCACATCTGGCCCGTTCTTGTCATGATTCCGCCAGTTGGTCTATTGAGTTAAAAAGACCAAATATAAAAAACTATTCACTACTATTATAAAAATTCAATCACTATTATTTTTATGAAATTAAAAACATTATATAGAGGTCTCGATCCAAATCTCTTTTTAAATAATAAATCGTCTTTGAGGCCCTTACCAACCACATCTGTTTGTTTGTGTGATGATCATAGAAATGGTGGTTTGAAATGATCGAAACAATTATGCATGACAACCTCAAAACAAACAGTCACATATTAGAGAGGAAGGGGAAGAGAAATGTTTTGCAGTGCGTGATGGTGCAGGCGCTCTTTATGATGCAGCATGACACCAATCGAAAGCTGTGTGGGTGCGTACGGATTCACGACTTCTCAACCTCGCGCAACGTCATGCTTACCATGGAAACCGTGTTTTGTTTGTGTGATTGTTAAGATTTGAATCTGGGGAGTCAAGATTCCAAGGCAGTGAATCTCCTAAAAATAATTATAAAACAGAAACTGACATTCAACTAATCTGAGCTTCAAGAAAGCCCCAAGAGTAAAAGAGCTCAAAAAGCAGACTTAAGTTCAGCACAAAAAGGTACCTAGAGCATGATACCCAATGAAAGCAGCAAATAAAGCAGCCAGGGTTACTAAAGTTCATTCAAACTGAGGTTACGCTTGCACGACAACGATGTACTAAAAACGGTTTTAAAAAGGTTTTCCTTTGCGTTTTTCGTCTACAGACGAGAACGTTTTCAGAATGATTCACGTGGATAAAAATGACAAAAAGCACACAACAAAATTGTGAAAAATTTTAAAACACTAAATGTAAGATGAATAATAAAAACCTATAATAGTATAAATTACTACTCATAATGCACATGCAAACACATGTACAACAGCAAATCGTACTGTCTGTGATCATAAATACTTTGAAGTGCTATCCAGCTGTTGCATGTGTTTGTGTATACACACAGTGTGGGCATGGGCATGTGCCTTTGTGCTTGTGTGTGTGTTTGAAGTGGTGCCCTGTGGCTCGTGGCCCCGAGGGTTGTGCTGTCCTAGACAGATGGGCTGTGGCAGGGTGGAGCAGCAGTCTCCTAGAAATAATCCACTCAGACAGGTGTGTGTGTGTGTGTGTGTGTGTGCGCAGAAATACACATACCTAGTTGAGTGCTCCTGTACCGCCTGATGCTTCGTACCATCTCAGCCACTTTGTGCTTGGTAGAGAAAACGAGACAGAGATTTGATTGACACTCATTGATTAATGATATACAATGACAAAATAATGTAAAATAATTGATCAGGGCTTCATATAGTTTATTAGATTCATTTTTAACGATTTTTTTTTGTCATTTGGTGTATGTTGGGGGGATTACACAACAATTTGACAGCATGGTAACCATAGTCTCATGTGATTGGTAACCACTGTTTTGACAAAAGTAATAATACACGACCAAATACTCGTTATGTTTTGCAATTTTAACTAAACCACCGTTCACAGTAGTTTATTTGAAAAATATATGTGGCAACAGTTTTTGCAGTTGCATTGCATCGTACACATTTCGCAAAGTGAAATGTCCAATGAGTTTTTTTTCACGGGACAGATGGACGTAAATATGGCAATGTTTTATTACGTTGGAGTTTATATGTATCACAGCAGTTCTGAATTGAAATGTATGTTAAATGGTACTAAGAGCTTAATGCACACCAACGCTAGGGTTAACAAAAGCAGATGTGACACAAAAACGCAATCTAAATGCATTGCATTTTAGCTTGTTCTTCAAACTCGTCTTTGAGCTCTTATATCGCGTCTCGTCTTTCACTGGATTCGTACCCGAACTCTCCACAAGTACCAAGCTGAGCTGCCGAGCAAGCTTAGTATGTCAGTAAAACCAAACATATGGAGTTGGTTAAGTGATGCAAACTCCAAAATAAAGTATATTTGTTTAAAATCATGCGCTATGGTAAAAAGTGTTTTGAGGTCATAATATATTGTGCAAGGAGTCATGTGAAAACAAGTCATTAATCCATAATCTGGCCCCTGTGATCATAATTGTGTGTGAGAACGATTGAAAGCGCTGTTTTACTTCCTCTAAGGTTTGTTTCTGTTTGAGACTGCAGTGATATGTACATATTGGTACGTATTTTGTATTTTGCAAAAATGTTGCCACTGATAAGCTTACGTGCGAGCCCAATGAGCCTGTGTTGGTTTACAAAGGCATCATGTTTTGTTTCTGTTTGTCAGGGCTCTCAAAGTGTTGCCATTACCACTTATTCTAAGCGTGTTTGGGTCGATTCATAAAGCGATCAAGTTTATGAGGATAAAAAAGTGGGGAGATGTGGGTCATGATATTTTTTGTCTTTTCAATATATTGAGATTTATCTTGGTTTATTATGGGCTTGTTCATGTTCACTGTTTTTTCTAGCAAAATCTGGCAACACGAATGATTCAAAGCTCTTTCCCATGTGACTTTCTTGCACCGCACACATACAGAAGAGTGAAACAATTCTGACAGACATAAAACCATGATGTCAGAAATGTTTTTTTTATTTTTTTTTTATTTTAATGGAACCAGTTTAGTTCTCAATTCATAACCTTACTCTTAAATAATGCAAATGTCTCTCTTTTATTGTAAAATATTAAGATTTTTAAAATAGTTCCTTTCAGCAAAAGGGTTGAGGTTTGAGCAAGTCTGTAGAAAATAATTAGTAATAACTTTTCTTCAATCAGAACAGAATTCTGTGGTATGCCCTCGTTTAGGTAGCTAGGCAAATATGTGTGTGCATTAATGTAAGCACATCATTACTTCCATTATATGTGCCAACTCACCATCTTTTCAAAATTAACCAGCTCCCCATGGAAAGACTTACAGCTCTCATGAAGGAAGGTCAGATCTGCAGAGAGAGAGAGAGAGAGAGAGAGAGAGAGAGAGAGAGAGAGAGAGAGTGAATGCATAATAAAGGGAACTGTTATGTAATGACATGCCATCATGCCATCACTCCTTCAGCCAGGCGTCTTCTTTCTGGCTGAGCTGAACTGAAGCTTGGCGCTCACACGCAAGAAAAGATAAAGAGAGAAAACGCAGGAAGGAGAAATGAACAGTCATCATGTCATGATGGGTGATCTGTCAGTACAGGTCTGGTGAAAAGAGAGAGAGAGAGAGAGACAGCAAACATGAGAGAAAAGGAGAATGTTAGAGACGCTACATGCTGACAGGATGAGTGTATTGAATACAGATGTTTGAGTAAAGAGAGAGAGAGGCCGGGCGCCAACGTATCAGCCAATAGAAGTTGAATCAATCATTGAAACGAATCAGTTCAAAAGAGTTATTTGAATGAGACATCACTAATGTGAAGCAGGACAATCTACAGTAAGAAACTTAGATTGGTGTTTTCCTTCCGATTATTTATTAGCATGTTCCTGACTGCAATCCTTTTTGAAATGAATTCAGAATGCAGTATATTATAAAGTAACACGTTTTCAGTAAGTTTGTTTTTTTTAATGCATTTGTAATACAAAGATTACTGATCATATTGGCAGTATAGAACCAGTTAATTGCTCATGCATTGTTGTCTGAGTCCAAACATTTAGAAATGTCTTGTAAATTCTTTTTTTAAGGTTTGATGCTCATAGCTTGGCTTCATCTGTAGTCTGACAGATTTGAACACTGTGTTTCCTCGATGGTCCGCAAGGAGCTGTGAAAGTGTAAATTGTCATGTGTCTGCTGGGATAAAGATGTAAGTAGGCTTAGTTGACAGACAGTGTTATTTGTGTTAAGAAATGTTGTCTAATCTGAAACCCTTTCATTGTGAATACAGCAGGAGTTGTATATATGTGCATGTGTAATATAAATTAGGTTATGCTCATTATGCTGTATGCCTGAGGACAGTAGCCACGTTTTATCTTCATCATAAATTTAGATAATATGTTAAAAAAGAAATTCTAAAATGATTTGGGTGATATTCCAGAGTCGACTACACAAGAGATAAAATTGTGACCTTGTTTAGAAAGCTGGAGAGGTCGTTTGGGATGTTTGTTTGTGATGGCAGGGCGAAATGTGACACGTGTTGCATTTTTAATGTTTGGCTTTTTGTTAAAACCGCCTCAGAGAAGCAGGTCAGGAGGTGAAGCGTGATGAACTCCTACTCCTCTTTCGCTTCTTCTCTCTTTCTTAAGATTTTAGAAGCTACTTTTTCCTTTTTAATCAAAAAAAGGACAATGATTATAATAATTCATGTTGTATACAATTTTTGGAATAATAATAATAATAAACTGAGCAGTTCTAATAGGGTCCTCAGGCAATAATAATACAAATATTGGTTTATTTCCCCAGTTGAAATATACAAAATGTACTAATTAATTTGTATTTGACAGTCAAAATAAGTCAATGTATTGTAATATTATTTATATACTATTTAATAATATTTTGAATTTGCTTTTATTCAGTTTTCAGTTTTAATAAGTTGATTTTGTGCTTTTGTCTTTTTTATATACATATTTTATTTTATAGATTTACTTCATTTTAATTTTTAAAGTTTTAGTAATTTTAGTACTTTTGATCAATTTGCCAAATCTCGATTGAATATTAAATTGTTGCGAGGGAACTTTTGAGAACACTTCATTATTTTATTAAACATATTAGTGTTTTGCTCCAAATTAATTCAAATTACTGGTCCCGTGTTCATTGTTCTTGTTCAGCCTGTTTTTTTCTAACTGTATTCTGTTACAGTTTTGCATTCTTCAGCCTGTGTGTGTCGTGATAGAGATGAGTGTGTCAGACTGAAACGCAGAGCAACACTCAGCAAAGACTTTGATGCTCAATTGATCCTGACAGGCTTGAGTCATGAGCACCTACAGGGAAGGAGACAGAGAGTGAAAAGACATGGAGAGAGACTACAGACATGAGAGAGGACAGATGGGACAGTGTGTGTGCATGCGTGCGTTAGTGGGCGTGCGTGTGTAAGAACCCTTACGAAAGTACAATAAGTCGTAGGAAAGTACTGAAAGGAAAGCAAATTAGGTCATTTTATATTATGTAAGTGACAATAAAGACTTGGGCATTGCTATAAAATGAATCCTGAAAAAAGGACCCATGGTTTCAACCAAAAAATAAGAAAAAATTAAATGTTTCTAGAGCATCAAATGATTTCTGAAGGATCATGAGAGGCTGAAGACTGAAGTAATGATGCTCAAAATGCTAAATGCTTTTTTGTCATCACTGGAATAAATTACATTATTAAAAAGAAAACGGAAAAAGAAAATGTTCACAATATTTCTATTTTTACTGTATTTTTGATCAAATGAATGATGTAAGAACGTACGAGAAACGTAGTATAAGATGCAAAAATGTGTCGAAACTTTTCCTGTTTTAGCCGTTACTGTTTGAGAAAATGTCCATATAACAATTTGTGCATATAATGAAACTTTAATGAATCACAGCAACAAAGTGTGGGTCAGGTTTTGCATTTAGCATGGTAAAATGACACAAATCCGACATTGTGGGTCAACAAGGAAACCCATAAAAGGAGCTAAATAATGTCTTAATGGTAATCTAAAAATGCAACATAGTTTCTGTAAGGGTGATGTTTAGGGTTAGAGAAGAGAAAATAGAAAATATCATTAGCTTAATATAGTAAAAACAACAGAAGTCCCGTCATAAATACACATGTTTGTGTGTAGGCGTATCACTAATGTGTTTGCATGCATGCTGATCCCTGCTGTATGTTTGTCTGCAGGGGGTCTGCAATCCTGCATGTAAAGATCTGCACAACAGAGGGGCGATAATTAATGAGGCGGGGCCTTTCAAATCACAGAGGCAGCCGCGGCAGGAGGCCACTTTATAGGAACACATATGGACAGCAGCTGAAGGAAGAGACGAGAGCACACAGGCGCTACTGTACATGTGGCGGACTCACCCTTTAGCAGCAGTGGAGTGAAGGGGATGAGTGGGGCTCTCAGGCTTGCTAGAAGGTCTCGGTAGGACTTGTGGTTCCTCGAAGGGTCCTGTGGCAAAAATAAACAACATCATCATTACAAATGCTGTCAAATAATGTCACACCAGCTTTCAGAGTGGCGAAATTATGTATTGACTTCATGGAGTTGACAGTTATGCTGCATTCAAGCGCTGACTTAGAAATAAAGTATTTATTTAAAGTCATACAAGTATTTATGTTATTATAAGTACTGAGTAGAATACAAGGATGCAAACAGATCAAAAGTGACAGTAAAGTTTTGTACATTTCAACACATGAAATTTGGTAACACTAGCCTTTATGTATAGTGCATTATAAAAGTATTCATAATGTATGTTTTAATGCATTATACCTTTTCATAAAAATTGTAACCAAAGTTCAAATGCATTATAAAATGTGCAGATTCATTGTTACAGTTACAGTTGTTTGTCATGTTTTTTAATGCATTTTACTTTGTAAAGGTGTGTTGACAAGTATTAATGGCATAATTAACAAGGCAATACTTTATACTTTTATAATGACTTGTAATAAAGTGTTACCAACATTTATATTTCAAATAAATGCTGTTCTTATAGCTATTTTCTATTCATCAAAGAGTCCTGACAAAATGTATCACAGTTTCCACAAACCATTAAGCAGCACAACTGTTTTCAATTTAATAATAAGAAAAAATATTTATTGAGCAGCAAATCATCCTATTAGAATGATTTTTGAAGGGTTATGTGACACTGAAGACCTCCAGTGATGCTGATATTTCAGCTTTGATCACAGGAATAAATTACATTTAAAATAGATTAAAAGAGAAATTAGCTATTTTAAATATTGTAAGAATATTTTAACATATACTAATGGTTTTACTGAGAAGTCAATGAGAAACATTTGAGCTCTAACTTTTGATCTTTGCAAATCTAAGCACAGTTCAAGACATTATTAAGATCTGTTCTGAAACTAGTCTAGAGGACTCTTTTTTCCACCAAGAGAAAGCAGGAGACCGGAGTAAAAGTCAATGTTTGCTCTCCATTTAATCTCATTGCTGTCTAGGAGAGACAATTGAGATATTAAAGACATTGCATTTGTGATTTTTCTTCGCTTACCGCAAGGCTCTCAAACTGCTGAAACTGCTTCCGGAACTTTCCTGGCAAACCCTGCCAAAACACACATACATATGCAATTAGTAACCAACACATTTCAATTGGCAATTGGATCTCTATTAGGAATCGGATGGATGAAAACCAACACATATGAAACACAAACATAAGCCACACAAAAAAAAAAAAAGTTCAAAGCATTAAAGCATGATCGAGGACAGTGGACATGGAAGTATTTCCTTCAGAACGGCAGAAGCTAATTCAGTTCCGTTGCCATGGTAACTGTTAATAGCCTCCTGCCAAGAATAACACTCAGTGGTTCTTGGGAACGAGAGTAGGCAGAGGTGCTAAAAGACTGTGTGTGAGTGTGAGAGAGAAAGAGAAGTGAAAAAGAAAGCGAGAGATTATCAAACAAATGCACTCACTTCCCAGGTCAGACGTAGGCGGCTGACTGCAGGATTGTCCAGTCCCAGAACCAGCGCCAGGAACGACAGCAGATCCTGCTGCTGTTTACATCTAAAACACACACAGTAGCACTGATTACATACACACACACCTGAGAAAGAGTGGGGAAGAGTTGTTATTGTTATCTAAATCTAAAGCTGTTCCAAATCAGAAGTCAATAGTATTAAAATCAGCATTAAAAATGATTAAACTGACATTAAAAAAACAAGTTGAAGCAATGTAGAAGTGGTAAACCATTAAAAAGGGTATTAATAATGACAAGGCACATAACAAAATGACTAAAACTTTTTTTAATTTAATCCAAAATATTAATAAGGACTTTAATAGTAAATAAAAAATCCTTCAATACCACTAGAATGTGAATAAGAGGTGAACAAACTTGAATAAAAAGCAAGTCCACTTGAGGGAAATTTTATTTCACCAATTAATTCACATATTAATTTAATTTTTAGCATCTTTCTGAACCCTTAAAATTAAGCAGATGTTTATTTGCTACTGCACCTTTAAGGCTATATGCAAAGTAACTCTGCTACGATTGGGTATCCTCTTTGTATGTGCAATCATTGCTCGCGCCCCCTTCAAGTTGCTGAATACTGAGCAGGTGCTGATATATGTGGGTGGTCACATGTTAACATGTTCACGGTTCTTACGATTTCTGAATAATTCATTTTTGACACCTTCATAAGCGGATTTAGCTTGTACTCTGCACAAACACATATACACTCACAAGGCTGCAATCTTTATGAACTTTCGCAGTAGCTGTATCCTCTTTGGAAGCGACTGGCACTGCAGGATCTCTGTGGCGACCCAGTGCTGCACCTCACTGCATCGCTGCAGGATCAGCTCCAGGTTAAGGGGGCGCCAGCGAGCCTGTTCCCCATGGAACACGTAACACACAAACTCCACCTGTTCAAACAACGCAAACAGAAATCAAACCAGAACAGGAACTAAGACACTGGGAAACAGAGAAAACATTGCATAACGTGCCATAAAGTTTTGTTGTTTTTGCTTGAACTTTGCTATGCGACTAGCCTTGAACTTAAAGACAGTTTCCTAAGGCACACATTTGATTGCAATGGAAAACTACAAAGTGGGCATTGTAGCTCTCTAGACAAGCCTTGGTCAGACTTTGTAGCAACCCAGCCTGTAGGAATAGAAGTATATACCCACCCATTAAAAATATGCATACTGACAAATAACGATATATTGTTGACCATTTTAGAACAGTGTTATTTCAGAATTATTTATTTATTATTATAGCATTTATGGATATTTTAAAAATATTTAAATTTCTTCTAATACAAATATTTATTTTAATAAACAAATCTTTGAAAAATATTAATAATTTCTTATTTTTATATTTTCGTTTTTTTATGGGCTTTTGTAATTTTTATTAGTTTTTTGTTTTATATATTGCTATATAGCTTTAAATAATCTATTTCTGTTTAGTGATTTCAGTACTTCAACTACAACAACATTTCTAATTTTCAAGTTTTTTTTACTTTTGTTTAAGTTTAACTTTTGGTCAAGGTTAAGTTTATGTATTATTTATATTTTTTTACATTGCAGCTTTATTTCAACTCTCGAAAAAACATTTTTAATAGTTTTATTTTTAGGTAACAATAACAACACTGTTTTAGAAATGTATTTGTGCAAAAACCTAAAAAGTAAATAAATTAATGTAACTAATTTAAAAATGAATGAGATATGTATAATGCTCAACTGGATGAGCATTATACTGGAAAAAAGAGTCGTGACTCGTGAGTTTGGTTTACACATTCAAATCAAATTTACCTTGAATGTAAGTACTGCACTGTAACTGCTGCCATGCACAATAATAACCAGGTTAATGCACAGGATGCAAGGAATTTATCCATTAAAATAGCTGGAAGCATGAAATATTTTGATATTATAATGTGCACAATGCAATGCAATAGCTGTCTGCAGGACTGTCAGTGTGTCGTGAAGCAGTGCTGAATGCTGTAGTGTCCTGACCTCGTGCACACAGCTGAAGAGTTCCCAGTCGAACACCACCAGCTGATTGGCCACCTCCTCTGCACTCATGTCATGGAGTTTGCTGTCGCCTGGTGACCAGTGGATCTCCTCAGGGAGAGGTATCTGACCAACAAAGAAATGTGGATGAGAACCAGAGTCACCAAAAGACACTGAGGGGGACAAGTCAATATGGGTTTTTAATAACATCATACATTTTGTGCCCCCAAATCTTGAATATTTGCTCACATCCTTGTGTTTCTAAGTGCATTTTCTCTCACACAGCGAAGCTGAAATACAAAGTTCTGTCATGAAACTCTAGATGGTGCTTGCTCAATCTGCTTGCAATCACATTATTCTTTATTAGTTGCAGCTGATTGGTTCCTGCTGTATCAGTAGCCAATCAGCTCGCTGATCAACCCTTAAATCCACCTTCCCCAGCTCCACCTGTATAGATCTGCTACGGCTAATTCACGCACGCTATATTGTTCAGCAGCGGCATGTCTGTCTTGCTCACAGCAGCGTGTTGTGTATGTGTTTGCAGTAGCAAATCCTGCACTTCCTCTGCAGCAGCAACAGTGCAGCAGATCTATTCCGCCAAACACATCAACACTGTCATTACCCATTCTCATGCCAAACACCCAAAGAGTTTTCATGACAGAACTACAATTTCAGATTTGAAATCACTGTGACACTGTGATACTACTTTCAATTTGTGTTTGCATAAAAAGAGATTTTGATGGCAATCGAATGCCTTTAATAATTTCTAAACCACTGAATAAAGTCCTCGACACTATTGTGGATAACACCTTCACTGAATATTATAATTCATGGTGTTTGACACATGATAATCATAAGTGAGCATTCCAGTGTTGGCATTAATGGTTGCTATTTATGAAGGCCTCCATGGCAACACCACTCCCCCCACCCAACGTGAATGTCTCGCCCACGGTTCTCACCAAGCTCTCGAGCTCTGAGGCCTCGCAGGCGAACAGGTGGGTGTTGACCCCCAGGGTGGTGAAAACGGCCTCGTCGCTGGGACGGAACACGGCCTTCTCTGAACAAACACAGATTAGATTGTGATGTTAAAGCAGATGATCGAAAACATTCTGAAAAATGTTGTGTCCCCAAGCAGTGAATCAAGGTCTGGATCATTATAAACTTGGCCATTTTGTACCCAAATGATGCTGTGTTTGAGGTTTTAGTTCAGTCTTGGTATGTTTGCATGGTGTTTATGGGTACAAACTGTAATGCTCTTACCTCCAGCTGAGGTGACAGCCACCAGTATAAGGTTGGCAGGTTGGGTAGGCTGGTCCTCGCTATACTGGAGCTTCTCTTTCACCAGAGCCAAGATCTCCCCGACCCGGCATGAAAGACGGCTCCGAATGGTCACGTACGAGTGATCTGGTGTGTAAACCCTGCAGAAGACTAAACAAGGACCAAACAGTCAATCCTGCTATCCAACACAAAGTCAACAGAGATCTCAGGCAACAGAATCACACGCTTTTATAACAATAATAATAAAATATTTTATTTATTAACCACCAGGAGCCGGTTGCACCAACAGGGCTTTACTAAGCCTGGTCCTAACTGCTAAGTAGGTCTTAGTTAAGACCAGTCTTTAGAGTTGACCTAACGTCAGTTGCACCAACCAGGCTTAAGCCAAGGCTTAACTACGCCTGGTCTTAGCGATGCGTGTTCATGTGAATGGCCATGGAACTCTAGCGGTTGCCTAGCAGCGTGCGTTGCTGGGTTACGCTGTAAACGATCTTCCGCTGTTTTGTTAACTTGTAGCCGTATTAATGGAGGATCAAAGAAAAAGGAAAGGAAATTTCACTGACATTGAGATATTAAAGTTAATAGAGCTGTACAGTCAGCACGTGACAATTCGCTTCATTCGCGGAAGCATTACGTCTGTCTCCTGCACGCGAGAGGAGAGGTAGAAGAACGTTGGTAATAAATGTCAGTTCAATTGTAAGTTCATTCTTTATGTGCTTAGGAGTGTACGCTATGTATCGTCTATGATGATATTGTAATCATTGTTTTAACTATGGACGAGGCACTGCGAGCTGATTTGTTTTGCGTGCTTGTTTTCACTGCTTGATGCGTAACTGCAGTTATAGGTATGTCCCCAAATAAGTTTTTGTCTTATATTTATATCATATTATGTTATTAAAATGTTATTATTTTATACAACAGTTAAATTAACAATAAGTTAACATTATGAGTTACTTTTTAGACACAATATTGTGAATATTGTTTGTTTCCCCTTTATTCCGCTGACGAGAATTTCAAAATGAAACCGTAGCAGTCTCCATGCAATAGACAGTGAAGATTTGACCATTATTAACAAATAATTTTAACGATTCATTATCTGTCGGAAAACGGATAGGCCTATTAAAGCTATTATATGCCTAGAATTTGACTTTACGCCTGCTACTGACTAGGCGTAAGATTTACGCTCGGTCTTAGTGAGAAGAGGGCTTAAGCCTGGATGGTGCAACAGTCGTAACTATTAGGTCGGACTTAGAATGCTGAGTTAAGACCTACTTACCTTAAGACCAGGCCTAAGCCCTGTTGGTGCAACTGGCCCCAGGTTATTATTTGTCAAAAATAGGTTTAGGTAGCTCAACACATTTGTTCATTACATATAGATAAGATAATATATTATAAATACTATAATAATAGTAATAATAATGGAATTTTCAGCATCATTACTCCAATATGAAACCTGCTCAAGAAAGATTTCTTATTATTATCAATGTTGAAAACAGTTGTTCTGCTTAATATTTTTGTGGAAACCATGGGTCTTTCTTTAGGATTCTTTGATAAACAGTAAGTTCAAAACGAACAGCATTTATAGAATAAAGATAATAGAGATCTTTTGTAATTTCCATACCGTCTTGTGTATACATACAAGTGTATATATTTCAGACTTTCCAGATAGCAGTATCAGCATCACCCATTTTATCATGAGTTAAATATATCATCCAAAACTTTGAATAGTCTTAAGTAAGTACAGTATTGACTTCCTCTCCATTCGCCAGTCACAGCTGAGACAAAAGCAGAAACTGGGTCACTAGAGGCTTCAGGGTAGCAGCGTTTTGTACTGTCAGATTGCCCATTGATTAAGGTCTGGGAAATCACTTAGCTTGGCTTGAGCCACTGGCCCTACAAAGAGTCCCATTCCATCAGATGAGCTCATTGCATCTATAAAACTTGGCAAACACTACCCCTTGACCCGATTTGTCATCCTGGTTTGAATGAAGTGGAAGCAGACTGGCACTTTTACAGAAAAGGATGAATACGATGATTCACTAACGGTATTCTCATGGGTGTTATTGCACAGCTAAGCAAACGCAAAGTTATTAAACTGTGGTCAGTCTGTGCAATATTTATGCATTCTATTAAAACGTACTCTCGTCTGAGCCACGGAAAGCCTCTCGGGGCTGCAGGCAGGCGTCGATACGTCTGAAGTGTCGGAAGAGCGGGCGGACTTGCTTCTTGCGACTTTCCTTGTCTTCCTCGGCTCTGTCGGATATGAGGGAAAAACAAGTCAGGTAGCTATTCAAGTGTAAATAACTAAATAAGTTATTTGTCTCCAAAAGACAAATATCAACCTAAAATTAGTTTGGTAATGGCATCAGGGATGGAAAATGCTCTATGCATGGGCAAGATATTTGAGGACGAGTCATGGCAGGCTCTTAAACTATTTGTTATGACTGGACTGCAAGAAATTTTAAACTCCAATATGCCAAAACAGTGGAAATTACATTATGTTTACATGGCATCTTTATAGTTTAAAGAAGCAGAAAGACCAAACATGCCATTGCCACTTTAATGTCAACCAGATAATATATAGACCTATTTTTATAAAATGGGATACAGAAATAAATTGTTTAAGGTTTTAGGAAAAGACTGCTGCCCCGTCGAGAGGCTTTTAATGACACAATCGAAATTGAACACAACACATTAAAGTATTAATCTCTGCACATTAATTCTTCATCTGCTTCTAAAGCTCTTAATGGGCAACTACATACGCCTCATTTAATACTTTACAACTCATGATGTGCGTAAACTCAGAGGCTCTGTTTCTTCATGTATTAAATGATTTTCATGTTCCAGCCATTATAGCTCATAAAAAAACAAACATTTATAGCTTAAATGAAAATTCCACTATGAGGATGAAGAGGATTTGATGCTTACGGGCTGTGTAATATCTCAGTCCAGCGCTGAAGTTTCAAGACGTCTTCCACCAGTTCGGGAAAGCGACTGAGCTCCTGAACGGCACGCAAATACAGCTCCTGAAACCATAGGTTGCATTATTATTAAAACCAGGAGTGAATAAAGAGGAAGCAACTGATGATTATGAAAAGTTAACCTCTTTATAATATATACCACAGATGTTAAAGGGATAGTTCACCCAAAAATGAAGTCATTAATTACTCACCCCCATGCTGTACGACCTTCGTTCGTATTCGGAACACAAATTAAGATATTTTTGATTAAATTTCAGAGGTGGATCACTTCTACATAGGCTCCTAAGGGATTGAAACTTGACGGCCCAGAAAGTCATTGAAGAAAATTGTTAAATATTCCATGTGACTACTAGGGTTGGGTATCGAGAATCGAGTATCGATTGGAACCGGGACTAACTTTTCGTTTTTCCCGGAATCGTTCAAAAGTTAAAATTTCGATTCCTAGTTTTGATATTCACAGTCCGCCGAGCAGAAGAAGAAACCGCTGAACAACACCAACGAAGAAGCGTCTACCGGAAGCGTTGGCATAACCGCGCGAGTCGAACATGAGTAGCTTACGTCGGCGTCTTCACTTTTCTAAAAATAACGAAATCTCGGCAAAATGCAAAATTTGTGACAAAAGGAGTATTTATGACAGAAGGAGTATTTCCTTCAGAAAGACCGTTGGTTAGCAAGGTTAGCTGAAGTTTTTTGACCCTGCCTCTTAAAAGAATCGGAATCGAGAATCGTTAGGAACCGGAATCGAAACAAGGAATCGGAATTGGAATCAGAATCGTTCAAATTCAAACGATACCCAATCCTAGTGACTACAGTGGCTCAACTTTAAGTTTGTCGAACGACGAGAATACTTTTTGTGTGAAAAAACAAAAACAAAAATAACGACTTTATTCGACTATTCCTTTTCTTCCTTGTAGGCCTGAAACGAGACTTCAAAAGATTTCCACGACGCAAGCGTGAGAACTGAACAAGAAGTAGTAGAAGAGGAACGTCCTCTTCTCAGTTCTCGCGCATGTGTCAATCAAAAATATCTTCATTTGTGTTCTGAAGAGAAGCGAAGGTCTTACGGGGTTGGTACAGCATGGGGGTGAGTAATTATTGACTTAATTTTAATTTTTGGGTGAACTATCCCTTTAAACTGTTTTAGTATTTTAATAATACTGAAATGGCAATGTGAAAACAAAAAGTTGTAGTTTATGGTCCGACACTGATTTCTGTGTGTTAGAAAAAACACTTTTGAGCATTCCTTTGAGGTTTCTGACACACGTGTGCGGTACCTTTGGGAAGGTGTTGGAGCGATCTCCCTCCTCCTGCAGTAAGTCTCTGTATGTGTCCAGATAGCGGAAGGCCACAGTCAGAACTGCAAGTTTCCGCTCAGCTCCCTCCCAGCCGGGCCAGCCCTCACCCTCCTTACCCTCTGAGCTGAATCTGAGCCAGGAGTTAAGAAACAACACACTCACGAGCCAACACATACACACCTGCGCTCACTAAATACAGTGAATACAAATGCACACACATCTGAACCTGTACAGACAGGCAGACAGGCAGACAAACAGATAGAAATAGATAGACATATGGACATATAGACATATAGACAAACAGACAGACAGACAGACAGATAATAGATAGATAGATAGATAGATAGATAGATAGATAGATAGATAGATAGATAGATAGATAGATAGATAGATAGATAGATAGATAGATAGATAGATAGATAGATAGATAGATAGATAGATAGATAGATAGATAGATAGATAGATAGATAGATAGATAGATAGATAGATAGATAGATAGATAAATTGTGGCCTACATAATCTACAGCTGGTGATTTTCAGCACATATATTGTGGGTTTGTGGAGTGCATGCGGATAAACACATACTCAGACAGCCGCTATCCGATCACCTGACACAGATGCCGCACTGGAAAAACAAAATCTATGCCTCTGTGGCCAGACAGCCAGAATAATTACAACCTTTGAAAAGTATTGAGGGCGATGGAACACACCCATCACACCCACACACACTCACATACACACACACACACACGCTACAACACACTACTACACACGGAACAAATTTTTTCGTTACTCACACACTTACATAAGTCAAGTTGGTGAAGTAACACATAAGCATTTTAGCATGTTTTCAGCAGGTAAAAATGACCTAAAAATCTCCCTGTCCCCAATTGTACACTCATATGCGCAAGAAACCTGAAAAGTGGACTAAATTTAAACTGGAGTATCCTTGAGCCTCTCTGCCTATAATTAAAGAGTCCCCGACACCCTGTCTAAAATTGACTCGACTATTCCCGTACATAAAAAGGCCCAAGAGGTGCTTCTCCAAATGGCATCCCAGATCTAGTAAATCTATATCCAGAGCCGTCACCTCTGCTTGGGTGCACAAAAAACAGCAGCCGTCTGAGCCGCTGGGCAGCTGCAAAAGATGAACTCTGTTCCCCTGCACGAGTCCTGGATCGCGGTTTGGAGCCCAGCCAGGCCGAGTCCGCCGGGAGTGTGTGTGTCAACGTGTGAAGGGCTGAAAGCACTATCAGTCCTGAATGAAAAGGAATCATCCTGCTTTCAAATCTTTTTCTTAAACCCCTTAAATGAGCCCTGACTAGTGGGAAGTGTAGGAGACGGGTCTTTTCTAAGCAGGAAGCAGACATGTTGCCACAACAAAAAGGATGGATTAGGTCAAGAAAAAAGGTGTGGAAACTAGAAAGATAAATGTCTCAGGAGGAGGGAGAGGAAAGAGAAAGAGAGGAGTGGTGGCGAGGTGGTGACGGAAGATTAGCGAGGGTCACTGATTCCCGCAGAAGATCCGCAGCAGACACGCTGCATTAGGAGCGCTGAGGCATGCAGACGGGCCTCCCCAGGAATACCTTTGTGCTCAAAGTCTCCAGACAAGCCCCTCAGACGCCATTATGGTCTGGATAGGGGGGGCTATGGCACTCACAGAAGGAATGTAGGTCACCAAATAAGGGGACTTATGGAGAGAGAAAGAGAGAGAGAGGGGTGTCCTCTGCACACACACACACACACGCATACACTTATACACACTCTGCCTAAAGCTAACAAAACAAACACATTCCCCACATTGCACTCTTCTTATCTGAATTTCGGAAACCTTGATGGATGGACGGTGGCGTGGGGGGGCGGGGGGTCTATAATGCAGAGACTGATAGAGGTAGGTTAGCATTGCGGCTAATTGGTAAATCATTTTGACCCAAATCCTAAGCAGCATGTGCGACTACTCTTAGCCCCCTGCGGTAGACAGACGCTGGGATTCTCGGCTATGTTTGTTGGCTGTTTTTAGCAGATAATTCGGTTTGTTTTGGGAGTGTTTTGAAGGCTGAAAAGTTTTTATGGAGTGTTACAAAGTAAACAAACTGATTGGAGAACATGTTGTGCACTAGCATAGCTGTCGTTGTCACATAGCTGTTCAATCTCAAACACAGTAACATAAACAAAAAAAACGTAATAATAATAAAGTTTTAACGTTTATTGTTGCACCACGAAATTTCACCAGAAATGCAATTAGACGTGATTTAACTAGTTCTGGGTCGAGATGGTAACCTTTGGACTGGAAAACCATAAAGCATGGTCATGCTAGGCTTTGGGTATGTGAAATGTCTTCTGATAAAAATAACAGGTTATGATATCACACTATATTACAGAGCCACTAAGGGGACATAATGATGAAAAAAATGAAATGGGAGGAGAAATTATAATGCAATGCATTTGTGTTTAGTCACCTCTACAAAAGTATCGCATTCACAAAGAAACTTTGCATTCGCTTGCAAAAGCACTGACTGAAATATAGTTTCTCCTCCAATATTAAAAGTTTTGCGAGTGAATGTAAAGCTTCTCAGGGGAACGCAAAACTTTTTGCAAACAAATGCCAAAAGAATTGAAAAATAATGTTGACTCCTTTGATCTTACTTTTTTTCCCATCACCATGTCTCTCTATACTTTAGGACTTTTGTTTTTTAATAATTAATCAAATACAAAGAACAAATTATATAATCAAAATGAATTCAGTTCAAAGTTCAATATAATAACTTTTATTAAACAGTATAATAATTTTTCCGCAAGAGAGGGCAACATTGCGTTGACCCTAAAGCAAGATTCCCAACATAAATGGTAGGCTAACCCTTTTTCCTAATGCTAATGCTAACCAAAATGATTGATGAGACCATTATCCTAGCCCGCCCCCCATAAAAATAACTGGCTAATAGAAGCATTGATCCAAAGATGATGATCCAGGTCCATGTTCTAGTTTGATATATAAATCACCTTATGATAGGTTTAGAAGAGTTTCAGAATTGAAGAGGTTGACACTTATGGTTCTGGCGAGAAGAAAGGATACTGCTGAAGCAAGACCTGCTGGAACTTGTCTGAGGCCAGGAAGATTGGGTGTGTCAGCATGAAGTCATCCAGGAGTATTTCTGCAAAGAGAGAAAGAACAACACAACCTCATTAGTGACTTCACAACTGAACAAAATGTTCATGTTTGACAGTTGCAGAGATTGAAAGAGAAGGAAACTGATATCTTTAGTGCAGACTTCGTCATAGCTGTTCGGCAGGTTGTGAACACTCGTTCAGGGAGTAGGAAGTTGAAACTGACGGCACAAGCCGTCACCTCTGCTAGCTCATCTCAAGGACATGCAGTGGGTTTGTGGGTGGAATAAATCACGGTGCTTTCTGGCCCACTTTGGATCACAGACACTCCCAAAGGCTGCAGTGATGTACTGAACAAACATGTCTGCCTCTCTATAATATGAGCCTGAACAGTAGCAGACGAAAGTAAAGAGCGTAAAAAAAAAACAGTGAAAAGGGAATCGTAAGCAAGACTTTTGAAAAACTCAAATGCTCAAAAAAAAGAATAGAAACGTGTATCATATCTTTCGATCTGGGGCACATCTTGACAGTGAGGTTTTCGGGGACTGATTTGAGGACATGATGCTGATTATGTATCTGGGTTATATCAATGTGGAGCACATAAATCATTGATACCTAACTATTTAAAACGTGATCGCCTAGAGGAACGAGAAAAGAGTCAGTAGCACAACATGAATATGTCGGTTCAGTTCAAAATGCTAAAGAGTTCGCGTGCCATGGAAAGCAATTAACACATTCCCTTTTCAGAGCAGTAGCTTAGACACAGAATCAACTTGTATCACTGGTTCAGTGAGACGATGAGTTTAATTAAGATGAATTGTCAGTTGAATTTCCTTAGTTGAATGAATCTTCTGAACAGAAAAATTCCCACAATCATCCTCTGCTTCACCTACTGATTTGCAGGCAACAACTAATCACCGATTGGTGCAGACGTGCTTGTTTCTAACTGTGATTATCGAAAAATGACGCACACGTCCTCCTGCCATCACGGTGTACTCAAGGCGTTCTAATGTGCATATTAGAAACATGCTCAGACCTGCATACTTCACACCTCTGTACATGTTTTTGTGAAGTCGCACCTCTTTTGAGAGTCACAGGTGAGGCATAATGAAAGCTTGGGGAAGATAAGGTCACATGCACACCTCTCTCTCTCTATATATCTATATATATGTTTGTGTGTGTGCAAGTTAAAAGGTGGGCATGCGAGTTAGTTCCCTTCCACATCTTTGGAGCTGCAGATCTCTTGCGGTTGCCACGGCAACGCTGACTTTAGAGGCTGCATGTTGAGTAAGGAGGAAATAAAATAGATGAGAGACAGAGAGCGAGACACACAGACAGATGTACGCACACAGACAGATGCAAAAATAATCAAGGTAAAACCCACAAAAAAGCAAATGGGATGCAAAGCCAGAAACTACGGCAAGGCAGGCACAGGCAGCCAGGTGAGGCGAGTTAGTGAGGAAAAACAGGAATGGAATAACTGGAGGGGGAGTCAACTGGGTTAATTACCACCTCTGATAGCTGCAACCGAACCGAACAGAAGACACGCGACGGACAACCTCTACTGAAGTCGAGGAGGAATTTATGAGGTGTTGTGTCAGAGGATATTAAAGCAACTTGAATTGTAGTCACCATATGAGCGTGTGCAATTGTGAGGGCTGACGGGAACACTTTTGGCCCCCCTCTGGTCAGATGTATGTAAGCATTACTTTCTAGGGCAAAGACCATCTCTCCTCATTAGAATTTGTCATGGCTGTTGAGATTACATTAGGGTGGGAGTTTATAATTCTCGATAACTTGTACTGCAGCCGTAATTGAGCCATGTGTTATGTCAGTGTGTGGGTCTGTTTGCCTCCCTCAGGCTTAGCAGAGAGCATCGAAACGGCTCCTGAATCACTAAATTCCTGAATCACGTGAACAATCAGAGCATCACGCGTATTTAATGGATCCAGCTGTCCTTACTCAGCACTTTTAGATCCGACTTTACATCTTTGAGCCAAATTTAAGAGTTTTATGATAATAAAATTACCACATCAAGGTAAATCAAAGGAATAATGGGAAACTGCACCTTGCAAAAGCAGAAACCACAGAAACCTGTTAAATATTTCCAGTCATTACGACTTTACATAACTGCGACTTTATATCCTACAACTTCAACTCATAATTGCAACTTTATATCTCTCAGTTGTGACTATCATGTAAGTTGGACTTTATATCTTATGGCTGCAACTTTATTTCTTATTTTTGCGACTTTATATCTTATATCTTTCAATTGTGACTTAATATCACACAAAACTTTCTTTCTTATAATTGTGACTTTATATCTTTAAATTGTGACTTTCCGTCTTACAACTGCAACTTTATATTTGACTTTATTTCTTATTTTAAACTTTATGTCCTGTACCCATTACCTGTTTTAGGTGGAAACAGGCTTCCATGAGAAGCTGTCAAAGCAGCTTAACCATGTAAATGTTTGATATCCACATTTAGTGGTAAATTAGTCAGTGCTGGTGTTAGCTTGGAAATATAAATCAGCATGAAGATGAGGCACAGAAGACGCAAATATGACACCTATCCGCCTCGCATGCTTTTTCTACATTTAATCCCTTCTTTCACTGACGGCCCCCACATTCTCCAGTGTTCTTTCATCCATTTTCCTCTTTCGACTCACTAGTTTATATTATGACAGAGCTAAAAGTGTAGCAAATCTCCTGCCCAGATTGGTACAAAACACATCTCTTTAAATGACAAGAGTGGGAATAGAGTAAAATCCAACACCCACCCAGATACCCACACAAGCACACACACACACACACA
Organism: Pimephales promelas; assembly: GCF_988280905.1. Classification (NCBI taxonomy): domain Eukaryota; kingdom Metazoa; phylum Chordata; class Actinopteri; order Cypriniformes; family Leuciscidae; genus Pimephales; species Pimephales promelas. The sequence continues at coordinate 17,296,077 of NC_142771.1, read as the reverse complement.
CACACACTCATTGTCAAATATAGAAACTGCACATGTATTCTCCACAGCAGCACATGCTCTCGCACTGTGAGAACCAAACTGAGCAGATGCAGCAGGGAGTTCAGACGGACACCCATCACACGTACAGAACACCCATCGTTCAGGCAAGTGAAAATCACTCCCTTTCTTTTCATCTTAAGGTCAAGAGAAGCTACTGCCAAAAGAAAACACCATAACCCTGCTGTCTTTAGACGAAGGGAGGTAACGGGGAGTGTGCAACTGAAGGCCGTCTCAAAGAATTTCAGTTTCTGCAAAAACAACCTTGATGAGACCATTTCTTATGTAATATCATCAAGTTTCAGAAGAGTTCTCATTCTCAACCATATTTTAAACTGTGCTCACAATTTCCAAGATGCCAAGTTTGCAATCAAAAGTCAGTGAAAAGTCACTTTTCAATCAATCAATCATTCCAAACTTTTATTAAATACTCAGGGTCCAATTTTTAAAACACACCCAACATATAACACATAACAACAAATATGTTTCTAATGCCTCTGTTTCTAAGAATAAATAGATATAAATAAGATGCATATAAATAACATTTATAAGCTATTTTCTGTGAATGTCCGAGACTTCCGGTTCATTAGCACTATATAGGTTAATAACAAAGTGCAGTATTTTTTGATTATAATAATAAATACTAGTTTGCAATATTAAGCAGCATAACAGACTGTTTTCGGTCAGCTAAATGAACTGGACACCTGAAGCCTCGCACATTCAAGTTAAAAATGGCCGAACTCACTCTTACTTTAAAAATACGGTAGAGAGAGTATCATATTAATGCATTTACATACTTTGTAAACTTCATAAAAGAGAGTTTCAAAAATTATAATTGGTCGACCCCTATAGACTGTCAGGGGTTGCGGACCCCCAGCTGCTTTTTAACAATTGACATAATACTTAAATGAAGCATAACCAAAAACTCATCTAGGTTGAAAGAGCAACATTTGAGCAATTTCATTTTCCTCTGTGCCTATATATAAATGTTTTTAGGCATGGGGACACCTCAAGGTTAGGAGTCACGGAAGTTCACGCTCAATAAACCGCTGTCGGTAAAAACGGGCTAAGAATTCAAGCTGCACGGATGTGGTCAATCTATAGACTGTAATCAGCTGTAGATCGGAGATTGGGATTTCAGGAGAGCGTAATGGAGAGGACCAGGGTGGCATTACATAAACCACGATAGACATTCCGTTACCATGGAGGCCTTATCACATCTAAAACCCCCACTACCCACGCATGCTCTCCTTTCTCTTCCTCGCGCCGTCTTTTCTTCATCTCTCCCTCGCTCACGTTGGTGCCTTTTGGCATGACGCACCGTGTGTGTGCATTGGTGTGTGTGTTTTGAATGTCTCTGTTCATTCTCTGAGGCTGTATGCGCTTGTTCTTCGTATCTGCTCTATCTCGACCCCCCCTGCACAAAACTCTTCCATTCTGGGAGGCATTTCACCCTTCAACTCCCATCTTTTCTTTGGATCGTAACACAAAACACCATCATTCACATGCAAATCTACTTTGGCGGGCCGCCAATTATAATACGCGAACGCCACTGGAGGACCGCCGCTATTCTCAAAACAGTCCTTTGAAATGAATGCTCATGGTAAAAACTTCCCATACAGTTTGGAAGGAAGAAAGCAGGTGCAAATGAAAATACATACGCTATGCGTCTTTCAAAAGCTTACAAAAGCAAGAAAGAGTCTATGTTAAGCCACCAGTCTAGAGAAACTCGAAAAAGAAAAAAAAAACACCTTACGGCCTTTAAACTAAAACAGAGCTTGCTGAATTTAGAAGCATGCCACTTTTTTTTAGGTCTAACCCAGTTCAAACTGGCACCAGGAGAGATTGTTCCTAGAGCAGGACTCACAAAAAGCATTTTTAAAGCCTGCACTCTGGTCAACCGGGAGAAATGATTTGAAACCTCTGCGACTGGTATTACATAACATGAAAATGAGATGTTTTAACGGGCGAACAACATCAGTCGAAGATGTGCCCACATGAAAGCACGACACAACTGAACTCCACAATAGCAGAGAACAGAACACCCGTGCAAACAAATCCAAACCCACAGCAGAGTTAATGGATTCATTTTGCACCCATTTGTTTGCCAAGCGTGTGCACGAACTTTGAACCCGGCCCTGAAATTATGCATCACCGCTGCAGGCAGTGTGTTGATGCTGCTGTTACTCTGGGCATTTTGCACATTTTCTTGCAACATCGAACTCAAATATGTGCAGTTTTATCACATACTTTCTTTAAAGACGGTGTTCTCTAAGGGTTTAATGGTTCTCGCCATTTCCGCAGGAACCAGGGGTGCTGAAATGGAATTTAAGATGACGAAATAAAGTCTCGTAGCCTACTTCAATATGTATTAAATTTTCCACCTTTATTCATAAAATTACTCCAAAGATTCAATCGTTTTTATATCGAATGTAGTTTGTGACTTTGAGAACTCAATGTGTATTTCAACAGCCGATCTCGCACGGTCTGAGTGATGTGACTACGCTGGTTGTGGAGCAGCAGAACTCATCATGTTCACCCAGACATTAAAAGCATTGAAGCATTCGTCAACATTACTCATGAGTGCTAAACTACATTTGACAATAATAACAGCTCCTGTGTAGGGAAATATACCGAGTTTTTAACATTTATTGAATCATGAGTTCGGAACGTTCTTATGTAACTCTGTCCTGATTTATTTGTATATTAATCTGTAAGTCTTGTTTGGGCGGTTTGATTTTAGGATTTTTGCTGTCGAATCACTCTCGCGTTATTTTGATGTCATACACCGATCGATCTGAACAGCGTTCAAGTCAAACACACCTCAAATCTGCAGTGGTCAGGTGGTACGGTGGCCAAGTGGCGGTACTCACTATTCGATTTTAAATCGAAATCGACCGAAATTAATTCACAATCTTGAACTTCGAATTAAAAAATGAAATCGTCGATGCTGTCACGCCCCCATGTCACGTGTGTTAAAAACAAGTGTGTTGAAGTGCTGCGAGTGGTCAACCTCCTCTAACTTAGCTACAATCATTCAAAAGATAGGATGGCAACTGCAGATGCAGGAAACCCATCGACAGAACTTGAACCCCCTCCTCTTTCATTGAAGTTGCAGGTGTGGAAGTTTTTTGGATTTCCAGTGATTATGTTGACAACGTTCGCACTTCAAATAGCCACAGTTTGCAGACATCACAAGTCACGCTGAAGTCGAGAAACGAAACGAAAGGTGACCTTAGAATCGAAAATGTAAACGAATCGAGTATTTGGAGAATCGTGACACCTCTAGAACACACACACACAAAAATTAGGATAAGCTACACCTCATTACATACCGGCCAACTTTGAGCACTGCTCTTGACTGAATAACTTTTGTAATTTTAATATTAAGGATGAATCTTTATTTAATTTATACAGTGAAGATTATAGGCAGTGTTCTTTTACATTTGAATACTTTCTTCGATTTCTGTACCTAAAAACTACTGTTAGATCAACCTAAAAAACTTAACCTTTATTTTATTTATTTTCATTTGACAGTAGTCCTTTTTTGCCTGAACATAGCACATACCGAACCATACCGCAACCAAGATACAAACTGAATCTAGAGTAACTTGAACCGTCACACCCCAAGTGTGCACATATATTCCGACTATAATGTGTATACGGTATATAACTGTCACTATATGATTTCTGAAGGATCGTGTGACACTGATGAAGTCGAAAATTCAGTTTAATTAAAAAAATATATATATTTCCTAATGTGTGCTCATGAACAATAAAACCATTGACTAAGAAAGTAAATGTGGTGAAATTGCACTACCAGTTGCTTTTAAAAGTGTTTCACACCTATGTAAATAGTAAAAGATTTCCTCAAGCAAGCTTGTGTTTGTAATACTGCATACGCATAAACTTCCTTGTGAAAAATATGTCACAGTTTCCCACAGGCGAAGAGAGATGAACAGACCCAGCCCATCGTCACAGCGAGAATGGCCCCAATACTTCAAAATAACATCTTCTAACACATGTTTGATTACGATGATAAAAAGATCATCATAGCTAAAAGCTCCTTTATGGCTCTTTTTCTAAACAGTTCTGTATATAATCATCACCCTCCTCCACTAAAGTCAAAGAACTTCATCCCCATTACAGTACACAGAGATTAATATAACTCATTGCTACGTTTATCACTCTATGCCAGTGGTCTAAAAGCATGAATAGCTGTTTGAAGGCTCTCTATCTTCTTTGGTAAGCTGTTTCGGAAGGAGGCTTTCCGTGTGCAACTGCTTCTTGGTGGGAGTGATCACTGTGTGCTAATCACATCCTTCTCTCTAGCAAGCAGGAGGCTGTTTTCAGGCTGTTATTAGGGCTGTCGGTCAAGCCTCTGATCCGGGAGCTCCAGGCCATCTGTGTGTGTGTGTATGTGTGTGTGTGGACGCGTGTGTTTGAGTGTGCAAACTGCGTGGTAAAAAAGAGCAACCTCTGCTGTCACTTCAAAGGGGCGTCACGTGGCGCATTTGCTATGGTTTGATTCAAGGCACTGACTCGCAGTGACTGCAATGCTGTTTTTGTGATGCAGAATGAAAAGAGCGCAGAGAGAGAGAGAGAGAGATCGCTTCAGAAGTGCCGCCTTATAATCGCTTTCAAAAATTGTGTCTACATAGCCTAAGTGTGATTTTCTCCACTAACATCAGGGCATGAATTATAGGGGTTTGCGAAGGGAATATAATGCCCAAAATAAGGCATGATTTCCTCCGCCTCAATGAAGTCATTTTAAATATAAGTATCTGTTTCTAAACATGGTTTTCAACATCACACGTTATTCAAGCACAAATTTTTGACCTTGCGGTAAATAGATGTTCGCGACCAGAATAGTGTTTATCTGATGAGGTAACCAGAACAACAGGCTACTTGTGCTCTTTACTTGGGTTCGGATTGAACTTTGGATATAATATTTTATATATTATATCACTGATTCTTGAAACTTTGGCAAAAACATGTCCCACTAAAAAAAGTGCTAATTCTGTTGGAAATTAATAACATTTTCATGAATGAAAAGAATCAAGTTTATAATCAGGGGGTCCTTTGCACATATGTAAGGTTCTTTTATAGGTTTATTTTTCATTTTTATTATTTTAATGATTATATGCTGGCCCATTGCCTACAAAATCAGCTGTCCTCGGATAGGAGATAATCATTTCAACTTGATTAAAAAAACAAAAAGGAATAATTGAATTGAATAATATATTTACCACACAAAAGAGCACATTGTAATATGTATTAAAAACTACAAACAGTGAGTTTTGAACAATATTTACTATTATTTTGTGGTTGTTCAAAATGTGTCCCACATATTCGTCACCACCGTCAGATATTTATAAAAAGCAATAAAATCAGGCAACTACAAGGTCAACTACATTCCTCCATACCCCATTTTCAAACCTTCAGCTTTACAGCATGCTTCAAGATCACTCAAGCTCCCGTAATTTTGCTATTTTCTCTTAAACTTGTTCATATATTTGGGCACTGCTACTGTCACAACCATAACATGTCAACACCGTCTCTTTTGTATAGAAAATATTAAATTAGATTATGACATAATTGTATACTTTTTAAGAAGAGGTCTGAAGTAGCTAGCAACAGAGGGGAAACAAGATGGCTATAATGTGAACATCTCATGCATATCATGTGAAAGAGTAGGTTTTGTCACCACCGTCAGGTTTTCTATCTGACGGTGGTGACATACCGTGTGACGGTGGTGACAAAACCCCCCAAATGGTCTATAACAGAGGCTAGAATATAATTGTTGATCACAATAAATACCAATATATTATCTGTAATGTTCCATTCACCTCTTTAATATTTTTATTTATTTAATTCCCCCCATATTTCTTCCATACAGGCTTACACTGCATGCTACTATTAGCGCGAGTGAGAGTGAGGATGTTTCCTGATATCCTCACGGCTGTGGTTCAGCTGCAGGAATACAGCAGTTCTAATCTGAACACGTTTGATGCGATTAAATTGTGTTTCATGACGTTCATTTAGATTTTTGCCCACACTAAAAATTTGTTAAAGCCTAGCATGGATAGGAGCAGCAATAACCCCCTTGGGGTAAACAGAACAGAACCAACATGAATGTTTTGCATATTATTTCAAAATTTAAAGTACAATATAATTCGAGAATTTATTCAGATTCTTGGGGAATCAGAATGTCAAGTCCTGACTGACGAGTGGAGCTGGGGAGGGAGGAGGGTAATGAGCTCCTGAGAAACGTGATAGCTGCTGATAATACTGAAGGAGCTTATATATGTGTACAGTGATAGGCGTCATATTCCTATAGGGGGAGGTGGATCAGCTAATAGTCGGCTGATGCGAGCTTGACTAACGTGTACTTGATATTTAGACAGATTTTTTGAACAATTTTTGAGAGAAATAGGCTTTTTGTGTACATGGAAAAAGTCCTAGATCTTTGAGTTCAACTCATGAAAAATGGGGGCAAAAACAAGTGTTGCATTTATAATTTTGTTCAGTGTACATATTTATGAATTATACCATCAGCCTATCGTCCAATAGGGGATAAGGTGTGCCTTCCCTCTCTCTCAATCCACTATTATGCCATGCTCATTTGGCTTATGTCATTTGGGATGCACATAGTGCAGCTACTGCCTACCTACACAGCACATAGTATGCACTATCCATTCCAGGCTATGCATCTCCAATGACTAAAGCCAAATGAAAATGGCATGACATCATTTAAACAAATCTAACATTCGCTGTAATTACCCCCAATTTCATAGTCATTACACTCAACTTTGACTTTATGTATTTTAGAAAGTTATGGCTAGGCAGCAGCTATCTGTAGAGGAGAGAAGGAGAAGAAACAGGGAATACCAAAAAAAAGCTGAGAGAGAAAATACACAGTGAGGCAGAGTTAAATGAGGAATACCTCATAAAAGGAAAAAAATGTTTATCACAGTGCTCAAGATTGTTATTTTTTGGACCAAAGAGTTAAATGAAGTTGTTAAGCAAGAATTGATTGACTTGAGTGGTATACATTGTGGAATTGTATGTTGTAAAGAGGCCACAGTCACCACCGTCAGATTAATGTCACCACCGTCAGTTCTAAAGTCACCACCGTCAGAGGGAGTTTTATTTGTTTTAAATGAATATACTTGAAATATGATTCTTCAGTGCTGTTGAGTTATTAAAGTAATAGTCTCTTTTAATACAAAAATATGTTTGTTAAATAAAACAAACTAAATTTTTCTATTTAGGCTTAAAGTAAATGTTGTATGATGTTATATCTTTTAAAGGAGTACACGCAAATCAGTATAAAAAATGAACAAAAGTGAATATTCAACATTTAACAGCATATATGTGTACCAAGAATGCCAGATAATGATTTAAAAACTCTAAATACATATTAGACCAAACAAATAAAAAATTATTTGCTATTTATTTTGTCTGACGGTGTTGACAAAAACAAAGTGATAACTGGAGAAACGCCTATTTTATGAAAAAAATACAAAATCAGGAGGTTGCACCAGTGCATTGCTGAACAGCCAAGACCTTGCTTTATAATGATATACCTTCAGATTTTGTAATTTAACTAACTTTTTATTTTCAAAATTAAAACCTGTTTTATCCAAATTCCCAAGAATCACATATATATATATTTTTACTTCAAATAAACTCTGTTTTAAACTTTCTATTTATCAAAGAATCCTGATGATTAAGCGACACAACTGTTTTTAACATTGATAATTATCAGATATGTTTTTGGAGCATCAAATAATCATATTAGACTGATTTCTGAAGGACCACTTCTGGACACTGAAGAAGTAATGAAGCTGAAATTTGCATCTTTGCATCACAGGAATAAATGGCATTTTAAAAATTTTAAATATTCGAATAAAAAACTGCTATTTAAAATTTCACAATTTTACAGTTTTTACTGTATCTTGATCAAATAAATGATAAAAGCCTTGGTTGAGCATGAGACGTTTTGGATGCTGATCCCAAACTTTTAAATGGTAGTGTATATGAAGAGTTCAGATGCAAAAGTCTCTAAATGCCATTTGAAACTTTCTTCTAAAATGACCATTTTTATCAAGCTTGTATATTTAAGTTCAGTAATTTCACTTAAATGACAATTAATAGGTAATCTTCATTGCCATTTAAGTGAAATTACTGAACTTAAATATACAAGCTTGATAAAAATGATCATTTTAGAAGAAAATTTCAAATGGCACTTAGAGGCTTTTGCATCTGAACTCTTCATATACATATAGACGATACAAATTTATAACAAAAACTTTTTAAAACAGTATTAAAGTAACAGTAAAAAGTACTTAAGAGTTGGTTAACATTTGTCTTATTCTACTAGTGACAATTTAGCTTGTGCTCATCTGATTTCTGATATAAATACCAAGAAAGATGCATTCAAGGTTATTGTATTCTAACACTTGCTTTCCACTTAACCCACAGTTCTAGCCGCCTTCCATTTGCCTCATCCTCTTCACCTTCACCTGATCTGAAAGCGGCAGTTGCCATGTGAACAGGTGTTGAGTCTAATAGAGGCTCCTTCTTCACATTGGAGCATATATTTTCTATTTATATATATATATGTATATATAAATATACGTATATATAGGCCCAATTCTAAGGCAGCACTACTCGTTTGCCGGCAATACCAGAATGCACTGTACCGAGCAAAAGAGGAAAAAAAAAATAATCCAAGATGGCGGATTCCAATTATATTCCCACACAGCAAAGCACTGATAAAAATAATTTAGTAAAATTTAAAAGAACTATTTTTCCTGTAGCTCAGAGTATGAGCACTACAACAAAGTCACAGGTTTAATCCACTTTTGCATCTGCCAAATGGATAAATACAACAATTTTGTTAAGCTTATTAGAGAATTCCATTATTAGTTAATCCCAAACTCTACTGGAATCAGCTGTGGGCGCTATTTGCATATAGAGTGTCGAGTTGTTGCAGTTATTTTCTAAGTTGCCTATATGCAGGAACGGTGCAAATGAGTCACAAATATCACACAATAACACAAACACTTGAAAATACCCTGCTGTATATTGGCACCCACTCCACACATTAATATTGCAGCACTAACATACATCAAAATGCATATTCAAAAGGCACAGTCGAGGTGGACACCGTAGATGCTTTCAGCAGAGTGGGCATAACCATTAAGGATCAAGGAGAAGGGGGGCGAGAGGGTGACAACCACACAGAAAGAGAGAGATGTCTCGCTTTTCCTCACGATGTTATGTAAAGCCCTGCAATGGGAGGCCAGTGAGTGGGCAGTCATTCCACTCTAATCCCTCACTCTTTTCAAAAGAAAAAAATGCTAGCATTCCTCCTACACAAACACACTCTCTCCGATTGCACTTCTTTCTCTCCCCTCCTTGCATTTATTTCTTTCTCCACACTGCAGAAGATTCTTTAAAACACCCTCAGGACAGTTTCAGCCCACAGGAAAGCAGCACATGGAGACTGGTGTGGTCCTCCTTATACAACCAGAGACTGTCTACACCTCTAGTTACCTTCATCAGAAGGGGCTATGACTACTGAAGTTTATCTGAGCTGTGAATGCCATCACTCTGTAACCACAGGAAAATTACATCATGACGATGCTGACTGGCACCACAACAAAACACCTTTACTATAGCAAAAGTCTTGACATGTGATATACTTTAATAGTATGGCTGGGAACCAAGAACAAGTTTTCATTCATTATTTTTAAACACTGGAAACAAATGACACTCGGTTTTCGTTTGCATACCGGATGAACAAAAACTACCGTAACTGTGAAACTTAAATCAGTGAACTCAGGGACTGGTTGATACGACAGCTTGTAGTTTAAGATTCACTTAAGCAGTATTTGATCAAAAGAAATAATTCAGGCCCTTTTTAATAATATATGTAAAGAACAACTGTTACATTGCCTTTGTCACTAATAAAACGCCTGTGAAAAGACATTAAAAACCCTTTTTGCAATTTTTTTAAATGTATTTATTTATTATTCCCATTCATATTGAAGAGCCATATATATATATACACGGTATATATGGGGAGAAAAAAATGTACTCAAAGATCAACCAAAGAGTATTGCTGAATCATAAAAAATGATTTTCGCAATGATATAGATGTATTAAAACTGAAAAAAACATTTCAGTAAAACAATTAAGCTTAAAGTCCCAAGCCACTCCCCTCCCTCGGCATGTAAGACTGGAGGACGTTTTCACAAAATTGGCAACTAACGAATCATATGGCCGTTGCACTGCTCTTGCTCTGCCCTCTGGGACTTTGTCCTGACACGCCAACCAACAGAACTACTTTTGCCTAGGGCTCACAACTGGAAGGGTTACAGGTAAACAAAGTTATGTAATGATCAACTCGCTAATCTTGGTTCGATGAGCCCTACCAAATCACTCCAATACACACTACCAGTTATTGCACACACTCAGGAGGTGTCCATACACATTCCAGAGATAAAGCGGTTTCATGGGCGTGTTGTGTTGTCTTGGAACAGAGCTAAATATGGTTTCAGGGAATTCTGGATTCCACATAGAAAACTCAAGAGATCAAGGTACATACATAGTAGTTTACCAGAAACGTAGAAACATATACAAAGTGCATCTGTCTACAGTTACTCGTTCGGTCAACAGCTGGGCTGTGCGTCTTCTTAACGCTGATGACTTGACTGCATGCAGTGTCTTATTTCAGTGTGTTACCTCTTGACCCTGGATCAGTGGACTTCCCTCGGTCCATAATCCACAGTCACTCTACGGACAACAACAGTAGATGAGATGAACTGCAAACCCATTGTTGGCTAATCCAGGATTAGTGGCACATTTTCAAAAAAATTTCCCGGGCCTCGATAATGACAAATTGTAGAGAAAATGTCAGTCTTACCAAGAGCAAAGGCATCCCCATTTACATGAAAAAGGAGTAAAACAGGTTGAGAATAAGACCAACTGTCTCAGTAGTACGTGACAAAAAACTGAACTCTCTCTGATCTGTTCTATATAGAGCGGAGGTTCAAGATAAATTGTATTCAATCACCTCCAAAGGAGAAAAAGCGAGCCGTCAAGCACACTAAACGGATGAAAGTTTAGCTCATGCCATCATTTTATAGGTTAGCAAGAGATAGAATGTGTTTTGAAAAGAAATTATTAAATTGAATGAACTTTTGATTTTGAATGATTAATGCAAAGTTTCAAGTCGACTTAAAGACTTCAAATTCTTCAACAGAAACAAAAATGAAGAGAGATTTATTCAAATTAATTAAGCCTAAATTCAATCAGTTCATCATATAAATTGATCGTGTCTCTTTAGAAAATTTTGACTAGGGCGCTCAATTCATATGGATAAGTTTTACGATCTTTTTATGAACTTTTTGAAGCATCAAATTGCTAGTTGCACAGACTGACAATGGAGGGACAGAAATCTCTCAGATTTCGTTAAAAACATCGTCATTTGTGTTTTGAAGATGAGCGAAAGTCTTACAGGTTTGGAACGACGTGATGGTGAGTAATTGACGGCAGAATTTTAATTTTTCGGGTGAACTATCATTTTAAACATACAATCTACCTCAAGCACATAAACCTTTCCTCGCCTTTCTATACTGTTCAAAACAGTCGAATGAAAAATAACAAAACTTGCCAATCCGTCGTCATAATTTACCGTCTAAGGGACATTTTATTGGTTACCATACATCCTATAAACGCATTGAACCATGGCAAACAGCCCGTCTGCATATTGATTTCACATCAAGCATAATTCTCTCTTTATGCACCGGCATACTCTAGAAATCCCTGCAGTTTCCATGGTTACCACACAAAAACACTCTAATGCACATGTGCGTGCAAACCGCTGCACTATGGCTGCAAAGCATCACTGCGAATAAATGTGTGGGAGAGCCATTCTTCATAAAAGTCCTGGAACTTACAGGTAACATGTATGCACTTGTTACAGACAACCCATTCCCATCACAACTCAACACAATTCGTCATTTCCCTGTAAAAAGTCCTTTGTCTGAGACCAAAATAGAAATCCCCTCACTTCACACATGCATGAATTGATTGGCTGGTGGTGTTTTCTACATACAGGTGCTCAGTGATGATGTATGTGGGTGTCAGGTCAGGTGTGGGTGGTAGCTGCTTGTGCGATCATGAAACATCCATAACAACAATTTGAGGAAAAACACACAGGAAAGCACCATGGAAACATTTAATAATTTCATTCGATTGCCATAAGCTTCCCCACAGTCGAGGAAATGCCCTAGCACCACATCTACTTAAAGATAGGCTATTCCCCATTTAGATCCTCATTTAGTGAGGATCTGTTATTGACAAATGTGAAAGCACTTTGTTTTATGACATCACTCTCTGTGACCTTTTGATGTGACCTTTTAAATGTTGCCAGTGCTCAATATAATCTCAAGGTTTATGACTAGCCTGACTGCCTTCCTAAAATATGGTGGTCCACTGTCATGCCACATCTCTGTGAAACAGAGTTGCTCAGTCTAAAAAAATGTCCTTGTTTACCCAAATTAATATGGCACATACAATGACATTAATACAACCATTTATAGAAGCGGCCCATGATCAAATTATTCTCGGAATAGCGGTGATGAACAACATCTGTAATCATAGAGAGATAGCAAGCGACTAGAGTAAATAAAAGAATGGCTACTGCATTATATGAGGTATCTGACATAGTTGTCCAGTCATAGTTGACCCGTATTTTGGGTCAAATATGGACAAATCCAGCCATTGGGTTACATTTTTAAATAACATTTTTAGCCCAATGTTCGAGTTTGTCCATATTTGATACAAAATTGAGTTAAAACAACCCAACCCAATTACTTTTTTTAGAGAGTAATTTACACAGCACAGGTTTTCCGGAAAATGCAGTCTTGAGGCAAGAAAATTTAAGGGAGCCAGTTTGGTTATTTAAACCATACGGTCTGGCTCTATCCTGGTACAACAACCAATTTTCATGATTTAATCAATTCCTGATAAAATTAAGTCCTGCCCTACAAATTTACTCAGAAATATATCATTCTCAAAGTAAAATGTTTTGCAAATTCTCTTTTATGTTGTTTTTTTTTTTCATGTTTTTAAGTTAATTATGTTGTCTTAAAAACAAAGTTCTCATGGAATGACACAAAAAGACAAAAAAAAAATATTTATATATTTGAAAAATGGCAAGACGACAAAACAATTTAAACGTATAGGCCTATAAAGGTTATTGATAGCAAGACATGACAAAACGCCCAACAATTTAAACTTCTTGTATAAAAGTTATTGAGGAGCTCAATATCGGAGTGCGATGCGATCATGGCAATTTATTTTTACAATTCATTTTCATAAATAAATAGTGTTATTGTTTATTCTCCTTATTGTGCCTGCACTAAATAAAATTCATAACCACACAACGGATAAAAAATATTTGCCATTACGCGAAAATTAACATAAAGTGAAAGTGCACGATGATTATTGCACAAAACAAAAATATCGATAAATTGGTAATCCTACTGGAAACGATTAGCCTATGTATTGTAGGCTAACCCACAACACAGGCGTGCATGCATAAACGGTCATCATAGTTGTAAACAGTCTGCTCTTCAAAGATCCACCAATAATATCTGTCAGTGGAGCATGAACGGTAGGAAAAGGGACTCACCTGTGCAGTTGCCGTACCGCTTTCCCGCCACACTATCCAGCAGCGCCAGCGCTAGATTGTCAGGAGTGTCCGCGGGAAGCGGGGTCCAGTTCGTGTCCAGGCTCGCCTCTGAGCTCTGCTCATCACTGGACAGCGACGGGCTCCTGATGTCCGCAGTGGCGGATGGCCAGCACGGCGCTTCTTCGGTCTCCGGGCTGAACACCTCTCTCGCCGGGCCGCTTTCGGGAGATGTCTCCCTGAAGAACGGCACCACACGGGACAGGCTGGCCCGCCGCCTGGATGCCCCTGTGCCGGTGGCCTTCTCCCCAAAACCACCCGCCCGGGTGAGTGCGTTGGTCTGCTTCTTCAAGAATTTTTCAAGAGGCTTCATTCCAGCCGGCATTTTGATGACAGAAATCAAAAGAAGGCCCTGGTTTGATTCTAATTAATACTCGATAATGAATACTGATGATAACCGTAGACGTGCGCGTGTAGGCTACATCATAGCTGGATAATGCTGGAACCCAACTCTGATTGGAAAATGCCTGAAGAATATCTTCCTCGCTGCGTTAAGGTGTCAAGAATTAAATACGGCCATTTTCAATGTTCCTTTTACACAAATGGGTGCTGATAATCGAGTCCTTACTAGGCTAACCTCAGATTAATAATAATTAAAAAAAAATCAAAACGTATCCCAGGGAAACCCGTCCTGCACTGCAGTCCTTCAGATGGAGAAGAAGGCTATGTAGGCTACTGTCATTGCTACTGTCAATGAAGCCTGGATCGATGAGTCAATTAGACGAATACTCAGACACACAAAAAATGAAAATAGGAGCAGGTAGCGCTTAATAATGCATGTATAAATCAGTCTCTGCCAAGATGCTGGACCAATTGAATCGTTTACCGCAGCAGGTCTGATGGAAACGGGCTTTCGTCGCAGGCGAGACCAGCGACTCGATACTGAAGATTATTCCGTGTCTGTAGATCCCCCTGGTTCGGTGGTATATCCGTATTTATTTTTCTCTCACGGTACCGAATGTCTCTGCGTCTCTGAGTCCGCACAAACACTGCGCTCCGTCGCTCTCACGTACAGTACAGACTACACACCCACCCTCACCCTCACTCTCTCTCTCTCTCTCTCTCTCTCTCTCTCTCTCTCTCTCTCTCTCTCTCTCTCTCTCTCTCTCTCTCTCTCTCTCTCTCTCTCTCTCTCTCTCTCTCTCTCTCTCTCTCTCCACCCGCCTTCTCTGCAGCTGAGTGCGTGTTATTGGTGGTGTGAAGAGGAGATATTGCTCAATTGCTTTGAATCGCAGCAATTGCAGTCACAAGCTCATATTTTAACGCCGAAGAACCCACGTGTGCGCCAAAGGCTGAACATTTGGATAGGCTTTTACATTTGTTTCTAATCATGCACGCCAAAATGTAACATTTACGTGGTATCGAATTATTGAACTGTTAATTCAACGTGCACGTGGCAATTAGAAGCATTAATTACCACCATTTTTATGCTGTTTCAACGTTTATAATACTCGGATATTTGAATGTTAAAATGTGTCCTAAACGGTTCAAATTAATGTAAAGTAAATTTTTCATTCTTGCTTTTTTGTGTGATAATCATACAGTTTTTTATTGAATTCCAGCACTTGTTACATTTTTAATATTGTAATAAATGATTACAAAAGAAATCAATATACACTCACCGGCCACTTTATTAGGTACCCCATGCTAGTAAAGGGTTGGACCCCCTTTTGCCTTCAGAACTGCCTCAATTCTTCGTGGCATAGATTCAACAAGGTGCTTGAAGCAAGCATTCCTCAGGGAGTTTGGTCCATATTGACATGATGGCATCACACAGTTGCCGCAGATTTGTCGGCTGCATTGTGGGTACATTTTGGGTACATTGTGGTCATAAAGGGATGGACATGGTCAGCAACAATACTCAGGTAGGCTGTGACGTTGCAACGATGCTCAATTGGTACCAAGGGGCTCAAAGAGTGCCAAGAAAATATTCCCCACACCATGACACCACCACCACCAGCCTGAACCGTTGATACAAGGCAGGATGGATCCATGCTTTCATGTTGTAGACGCCAAATTCTGACCCTACCATCCGAATGTCGCAACAGAAATCGAGACTCATCAGACCAGGCAACGTTTTTCCAATCTTCTATTGTCCAATTTCGATGAGCTTGTGCAAATTGTAGCCTCAGTTTCCTGTTCTTAGCTGAAAGGAGTGGCACCCGGTGTGGTCTTCTGCTGCTGTAGCCCATCTGCCTCAAAGTTCGACGTACTGTGCGTTCAGAGATTCTCTTCTGCCCACCTTGGTTGTAACGGGTGGTTATTTGAGTCACTGTTGCCCTTCTATCAGCTCGAACCAGTCTGGCCATTCTCCTCTGACCTCTGGCATCAACAAGGCATTTCGGCCCACAGAACTGCCGCTCACTGGATGTTTTTTCTTTTTCGGACCATTCTCTGTAAACCCTAGAGATGGTTGTGCGTGAAAATCCCAGTAGATTAGCAGTTTCTGAAATACTCAGACCAGCCCTTCTGGCACCAACAATCATGCCACGTTCAAAGTCACTCAAATCACCTTTCTTCCCAATACTGATGCTCGGTTTGAACTGCAGGAGATTGTCTTGACCATGTCTACATGCCTAAATGCACTGAGTTGCCGCCATGTGATTGGCTGCTTAGAAATTAAGTGTTAACGAGTGTATGAATACATAAAACAAATTCGTATGGTATTGGTGACTATACTATGGTATTTCAACTTATATAGCCTTACTACTAGCATTCATGGTTATGTTTTCCTTATAGTGGAAAAAAGATCCTTCAGGTCATCAAATTATTATTCACACTAAGCAAAGAAGAAGAATACGTTATATTAAGAACTGTTGGCTGAAAGGTTCTTTGGAGAACCCACAATGGTTCTTCTATGACACTGCCGAAACCTCTTTTTAGAACCTTGGATTGACAAAGAACATTACATTTATTTAGCGTTTCCATTAACTCTATAATAGTAGAAATAGTGTTAAAGTAAAAGACAAAGTAAAAGTAAAAGAAAGTAAAGGGCAAAGTAAAAGAAAAAGAAAAAAACATCTATTTTACATGGATTTTTGTCTATCTTTCAAAGCGTAAAAATAACAGCAGTGACATTCATTAATGAAGAACCTGACTGTAAGACTAAAGTTCTGTGCTGTATCAATTACATTTGGCATGCGTCTTGTTCTCCGTAAGGTCTAGTTAGCCAGCTGTATGGTTTCAAATTGCCCAGCTGGAAAGCACAAAAGGGGTTATCTCTTTCACAACCACTTCATGAACACACACACTGCATTTAAGTGTCTTCTTCATCAAAGGCACTTATTAGTAGACACATGCCGAGACCATCAGACCTCAGGCAGGCCTGCTTGGTCGAGGTACGAGTGGCTTATATTGTGAGCCATAGAGTAAGCAACTTCATCATCGGTATTAAGTTACATTTGGCAGGCCATACATGGTGTCTTGTTCAAACGTCTGTCAGGAAACAGTATCCCAAGACACCTATGAGGGGTAAATATGGGATCCGGTGACCATCGGTGACCGCACTATATGCTAGGCACTTAATTGAATAGAGAATTGTAAAACATGGGAATAGATACCAATTAATTTGCTCAAAAGTAAAATGCTTGAAAAATGAATGAGGTCTATATGGTTTACTATTACGTCAAACTATGACCTTACTTTCATTTATAAAACTTACAAATCAAATAACATATTGCATAAAATTAATTTTTATGCTAGGCAGAAAAAAGGTTTAATGGGTTCTATATAGAACTCTAGGGTTCTTGACTCAATTTTAAAGAACCCTGTATGCCATAAAGGTTCTAAATTGGCAGAAATGTCTTTAATTATTGCATATTGTTTTCATAACGGGTTTTTTTTTTCTAGTGACAGTCTTTTTATGTTTTCAAATTTAAACTAAATCCATAAAATTATCCCATGATGGGAATATATGAAGCGCCTGATAGCATTTAAGGTTCTAAATAGAACTTTTTCTTCTAAGAGTATATGTTGTACAGCAGTAATATCTACAAAAGCATATTTCTGCATTTATTTTTTTCTATTGTGGCAATGGTCCCTGATCAACAGAAGAGGGAATCGTCTGCCTGATAAGATGAACTCATTCAACTGTGGTTAGAGCTTCCTCCGCACGTCACATGGGCTGTCAAAACCTCAGAATGGGAATTTCCTCCCTCTGTGACATCACAAAAACAAAACATGTTCAAGGCTGGCCTGGGTGTAATGCACCTCAGATACATCCTACATGATCCTGTTGAATTTTGAGCATTGTGTGTGTGACTTCACTTAGCCATGTCCGCAAGCTCAAAACTGCAGGCGGGAAAACGTATAAATTTAGCTCTGCGTCAGTAGAGGTCCTCGTTGTCACCATGGAAATGAGAGTGAAACCTTGCTGCAGAGAGGGGGAAATCACACATGGGTGAACCACTGCAGTCATCCGCTGGTCACAGAACACACTCACACTCTCCACCGTTATAAGCTTAGTGGCTTCCCCCGTTTATCTCACGGCAGGTCGTCCCTCATTTTATCCCACATCCACCTCTGTGGTTTCTGTGGTCCCTTGATGCATAGCCATGCATTAGGGCCGTGGTGTGGTCAGATGTGGATGTATGACATAGTCAAGTGTTTGTCATACCATTTAGTCATATGACCTTCTCTGAGGATGACTGACATGATGTCAACATGCAGTCTATGACTTCATCACAAGAACCCCCATAACACCATTAGACTTGCTATCAAACTGCTGTAAATGGCTGCATAATGTTTTCTGCTCTCTCAACAACAGAATTTAAGGGGTAATGAACCCATAAATAAATTCACTCTAAAGCCAGATGAGGTCCTGCAACTGGGAATGACATAATGAATGTCAAAATTAGAAATGTACAGACATAGAAACAATGGTCGATACAGTGAGGAATGTATCGTTGGTCGGAACAGAAACATTGGTCTATACTTGTGAATGATAACTGATTATATTGTATGTGTATGTATGTATTTAATGTTTTATATTTTTCAGCTGACGCTGAAGTAAAAATAATCTGGTAAAAAAAAACAGTAAACTACTGGCAGCTGTGGTTGCCAGCATCATACCGTAAAAATACAGTGTGTTACTGTTTTTGAAATTAACAGCTAACAATAATTATCCGTATTATCAGCTACAGTTCAAAACTTTAATTGAACTGCAATATGCTCTAACACAAAAACAGTAACACACTTATATATGTATATGTGTATAAGATACATATATACTATATATATATATATATACAATCATACACACAAATATATTTTTAAGCATACATACTAGTATACTAAAAGTCTGATCTTTAAAAAGTATGCAAAATAGAACACATTTAATATTCTATTTAAAATATAATAAAAATAAAATACAATTAAAATTATTTACAAATTATATATACAGCATTGTGTATAATAGAGAGAGAGTGTGTGTGCCTGTCTACACTATAGATTATTTCTGTAAAGTTCAACAGAACATAATGTAAAAATTTATAATAACTTTTTAGCACTTTTGAAACCTGGCATAGAAAAAGTTGGTGAAATAAGTCCTAATATTATCAGCTTCAAATATCAGTGTTTTCAGATTTATGCTAAAAAAAGAATAATAATAAAAAAGAAAATGGTTGATATTGGCCAATATAGAGCTACAATTTGTTTAGCCCTACTCATAAAACCTTTTGTGTATGCTTGTTTATATTAGTTTCCTCCAAGAAATCCAACAAAAACAGCAGTATTTCCACAAAAGCGAAAGAAGCCATTACCATGGTAATTCCATAAGCACATTTGTCTTTGTAATGAACGTGATTCTCTAATATGTTTGCCTGGCAGTGGAGCCCACCAGCCCTCATATGAATACACCCACCCACCCACACACACACACACACACACACACACACTCAGATGATGGATGACCTCAGGAGCCTAACGCACTTGCCCTGGAGTGAGGAGAACAGAGCTCACATCTGCGATGACTCATTTAATACATCCCCCCCATCACCCCTCCCTCCTGACACAACACCATCCTTATGACATATCATTATCGTACACCACGCAAACACACAAGCTCAAGTACACATGCTCTCTATGTTGTCATTCTCCTTCGTAAAAAGTACTGTAATGTACGGGCGAATAAACACAACAAAACGCCAATGTCCTTAGTCAGAATACTAAGACAGAGCCTTTTATTTTCACGATAAACAATAGATCCATCATGTCCAACACTTTACTAAACTGGGAACCCCTTTAAATCTAGACAGAAGCCTTTCATGTGGAAACACACTCACTCTTTCATACACGCATACACACACAGAAACTAAAATGAATATTGCAGGATTATTGTGTATGTGTGTGTCTGTGTGCAATTTGTGCCGTAAGGAGATTATCTTCAACTCATTAAACTGACACACTTTTAAGCACTATGATATACAAAAACCCCTACTTATCACACATCCAAACACATAATTGAATGAGGAGAGCCGTTTGTCTTACCCCAGCGCAGACGCCCTCCACTCAGTCAGTCTGGCAGATTAAGATGGTAATGTGCCCCCTGAAAAACATAATTTTATGGGACTATTATTTCACTGTGATCATATAGCTACATATATAATACAGGCATATTGACTTATCTTAACAACTCTTTTGAATTTGTGAAATATTTGAAAAACAGAAAAGCAATTGGGTTGCAAAATGCTGTGATCAACTTCAATAAAGTTGCACTTTATTTTACAGTCCTGTTCTCGGTGTATATGTACTTATTATAGTAATAACTGGATAAATATCTACCTTAACCCATGTTGTTACCTTATATTAACCAGTACTTCCTAAGGTAAGTATACACTGTAAGTGCACAAGCTAAAATCGAGTGCAACCCTTAAAATAGAAATTATCCCATCATTTACTAACCCTCAGGCCATAGGTGTATATGACTTTCTTCTTTCAGCCAAACAATCAGAGTTATAGCCTATTTAAAAAAAAAAAAAGAAAGAAAAGAAAAAGAAATCCTGGTTCTTCCCAGCTCTGTAATGGCAATGAATAGTGCCTGAGTTTTTGTATACGTCGTCAGGTCCTTTCCAGAACTCGACTCTCTATGCAAGTACGGCCATTAACGAAAAACAGTGATTATAGTTTATACAGTTTTAAATGTGGATATTTTACCTAAAAAAAAATAAAAAAAAACACTTCTTTGCTTAAGGCATTTATCAACCCAATGGAGTCATATGGATGGATGGATGGATGGATGGACCTTTTGGAGCTTCAAAAACTCAGGCAATATTCAATGACATTATAAATTTGTGAAGAGATAGGATATTATTTAACATAACTCACACAATTGCTTAATTGAAATAAGAAAGTCATACACTTTGGATGGCTTGCCTTGTGGCGAGTAAATTGTGAGATAATCAAAATTTTGTTTGTTGTTCGTTTGTTTGCGAATCGGCCTTCACTGGTAGCACTGCATTTATCAGATACACTAAAAAATTCTGATTGGCTGTCAGTGTTTTTATCGTTCGTCTGAAGGAAAAAAATAACTGAACGTGATTCTAACTGTAGCTATGGTTTCTCTGTGCCGTTATAGTTATGCTGTGGAGTCTGGTAGCGTCGCAAGAGTCATTTGTGCAAAACTCGCAATAGTCTTGCTGTACGCGTTTCATTCATAATAGAAAGGACTAATAAAAAGAATTCGCCTATGAATCTGATTGTACTTATCGCACTAGTAATATAGGAAACACTCTTTTACAGTATTTTAGTGTTCAGTCTGCATTGGCGCAAAATGGACATGCGCAAACTTAACGGAATCGAATGTCATTAAAAAACATTCAGTCCTGGAAGGGAAACAGCTTCTTAAAAAGGGGGGGAGGGGGTAACAGCTTCTTATTTCATGACACTGTTTTTATTTTGGGGTGAGAGAGAAGGTGTGAGGGAAGAGAGAAAGAGATGTTTTCTAAGGTGAGACTTGCGTCTCAAATGGTAATGCTATAACTTCATGAAGGAGAGAGAGCTCAAATATTATTTCCTTTGTTTCTCAGAGAGTTTCCCTCTCTTCCAGAGGTACTCCTTTAAAAAGAGTACTCCTTTAATAAACACGGATTAAATATAAAAAGAACATTTTTTTTTAATGTAGCCTCTCTTTGAAAGAAAGAAGCAAAAAGGAGAGAGAGAACCGTTGTGAACTTTCTCACACAACAATTGTGGAGAACAAGGGCACATTAGACACACTCTCTCTATGCATTCACTAGGGATGCATGCAGGTTAAAGCAATTTCCTTGGCTGTGATATCACACCTCTGTGCTGCTCTCAGCTGTGAAGAGAATGTGAGAAAAAGACATCATGAACAAAGAAAGTGAGGAAAACGAAAAGAGAGAAAATCAATCAGAAATGACAGCGTGTATGGGTTTCAGATGCCTGAGTCACTTTTGATGAGTTTGTGTGAGTGAGCATCTTTACTTGAGCGTTATACAAATACACAACCACTTCTCATTTCACATGCACATAATTTGTCTGAATGCATGGATGCTCCCTAACTGCTCCCATGAATCATGTGAAATCTTAATGACACCCACATAAACACACTCTGTCCTGGTCCTTTCTGGGGGATGGGGACCCAACATGACATCATCGCCCTGAGAGACAGAGGGCTTTGTTTGGTTACTGTCACTCCACAAGAGCCAGAGGGGGAGACCCCACCTCGGCCATGTGCATCTCTACTATAAAACAAAGGATGAGAGGAGAGACACGTTAAATATGCAGAGTCCGCCAACTTAAAGCATTAAAAATGCATTGGTGACAAAAGCTCTAAAAGAAGGTTTGCTAATTGTGCAGACTTCATGAGTTTTAAATGTGTGTCAGATTTTGGGCAATTCTACTTTTCAGTTTGTCTGGATCTTTGAAAGTCTGGGTTCAGTTTAGGGTCGTTTTTTCTAGTTTATAAAGATTCATCCATGGCTAAGTTCTTCCATAAATACTAATAGGAAAGGTTTGTGCAGAAAATAAAATGCTATTGTAATTTATTCACCCTCATGTAGTTCTAAAACAACGTTTTCATCTATCTATGTATCTAACGTATCTATCTGTCTATGTATATCTATGTATGTATCTATCTATGTATCTATCTGTCTGTCTGTCTGTCTGTCTGTACACATACATTTACATACACACACCTAAACACGCATACACACACATACACAAATACACACATATACTGCACACACACACACATATTATATATACTGAATATATATATATATATATATATATATATATATATATACACACACAGATATAATATATATTGTATCTATAATACACATATACAGTGTGTATATATATATATATATATATATAGAGAGAGAGAGAGAGAGAGAGAGAGAGTACATAATACATATACACAACAAACTTAATTTGAATCATTCAGTACATTTCCAAAAATAATAATTAAAAATCTGTAAAGTTTTGATCTGTAGAAAAATAATAACATATTTAAGCAAATATGGTCCTGCTTAATGTTTACCCCACGACAACTTGGAATGTGTTTTGGCTTGTGACTCTAAAAGAATCTGTGACGTGTGTCAGGTTTCTGCAGGTCATCTGCGGCCTGAAGCCAAAATCAGGCCATGTTTCAGTGAACTCAGATGCAGCGTACAAACAAATTCAGCCACGTGATCAGCATCTTTCCTGTGCTGTGGGAAAGCATTGCTGACAGTGGAATGTATTTGTAAACACTGCATCAGTCTGAGAGGAAAAATATCAAGGCATATTGTTTAGCAAATATATATATATATATATATATATATATAAAGGGAGCCTGTTTGGCTAGTCTGTGCATGTCACTGCTGACAGAATGAGAGAGATTCATAACAGATGAGAATAGACAAGGTCAGTCAGAGAAGACATGTGGGTCGCTGTCAATGAAAGAGGGAAACAGGAGGAGAGGGATTAAAAAATAACTTTAATAGTAATAATCTTAAATATTTTGATCTCTATATGGCTCGGGTCTATCCTTCAATGCGTGAAAAAAGACAAAAAAGAGCAACCTGATTTCTGGTATCACTGTCTTTTATAGTTAACACTTATTACTGGTTTAAAACAAATCCTCATTCTATAATATAAGAAAAACAAGTAATACGTGCCTTAGTATGCTTTACTCATACATGCACCTTGGTAAATTGAGAAAAATGGAAACTCAAAACCCTTGACTTCCTGTTTCACCCTTTCAGCAGTGACACATGACGGTCACTCAGCAGTTCACATGTTGCGCAACATGAACCCATGGTCCAAGTTCAACCCAGAATTCATCACAAAAGAGTGAATGCAGTCTAAACACTTCTATAAGTAGGTCAGTAAGACGTTCACTGTTCCTTTCAACTGCTGTGCATAATAATCACATTATGATTATTCACAAGGCAGAAGAGGGCATTTTCTACTGGGGTGTTACAGTCAAGATGATGCAGCAGCCATTGTTTCAACCAGTCGGATCATCACGATTTAATATAACTGTTGCCACAAATTGAGTCCCTTTGCAAGTGTGATTTGGTTTAGTGAGGCAGTTGATGGTTTCAGAAAGCAGAGTGTGAATACAGAAGCTCTTTGTGAGGTTGACACTCTGGTAAAGGCCACGGGTTATTCAGAAATTAGACTATTTATAGACTTCCAGTGAAGCTGAATCTTTTCAGATAATTTTCATGTAGAGTACAAGTCAAAGGCTCAAACCTACTCAGTTTTTCGGACATAGCCTACACCTTGCAGAATCTGCTAAATGTTAATTATGTTAACAAAATAAGAGGGATCATACAAAATGCATGTTTTTAGTGGCCAAGCACTGAAAGTGCGTAGTAATCGCTGGCGTTCTTATTTATTTATTTTTTTTCTTACGTTTCTTCTTCTTCTTCCACCATGGAAGTCTATGGAATTTGGCACTCTGGTACAGTCTGAACAAGATTCTCTAATTCAATCCCTTTAGCGCCACCAACTGTCCAAATTTGCACACATTTATGCTAACTTAGCATAAACTAACTGTGAGGGCTAGAAACAAAAATCTTGTTTCCTCTGATTCCTTAGCTCAAGACGATTCGATTCCTCTGGCTCCTTAGCTCAAGCCATATAATGTTATGAATAATTTTCCACCATTTTGAAAAACCTATTTCTTCGAACTCGTCCAAGACGGTTGCTCTGATTTTCATGAAAATTAACCCAAATCATCTTCAGACCATGCCGACAAAAAGTTATAGAATTCAAGTTGATTACTCAAACCGTTCACGAAAACGGTTAGTGCTGGTTAGTTAGTTCAAACGGTTAGTAGTAACGGTTATTTTCATTCATTACCTACTTTTCCAAACCCCTAGACTGTTTGTCCAATTTCCACCAAAATTGAATCGTATCATCTCCAGACCGTGTCGACTATAAGTTATGGATTTTGTGTTGATGGATAAAACCGTTTTCGTATACCGCAGCAGTAAAGCATTTCATAACTGCACCACTGAATGTGATAATCCATTAAATCATATTTATTACTTATTGTATGTATGATTTTCAGCCATTTTGCCTAAAATCATCTTTAAATGTTTTATTGCTCATTGGTGCAGTTGGTCTGACACTCCCATCCATGATAGCATGTCTTATTGTCTTTTTTATGCTTGGTCCCGATAATTGCTGCTTGCAGCTATATATATATATATATTTAGTACTGTCCTGAATGAGATAATTTGCTCAAAAGATGTAGTTAGTTACATATAGTACACGAGACAAAATAATAGCTGAACTTTTAAAGTTTGAAAGTTTACATAGCCTACCCTTGATTCTTAATACGGTGTAGTTACCTGGATGATCCATGACTGTTTTTGATGGTTCTTCTTGAGTCCCTTGTTGGGCCTGAGCAGTTAAACTGCCCAATGTTCTTCAGAAAAATCCTTCAGGTCCTGCAAATTCTTCAGTTTTCCAGCAGTTGAGATCCATCTTTTCCTACTGAGGACAACTGAGGGACTCAAACACAACTATTAAAAAAGTTCAAACATTCAATGATGCTCCAGAAGGAAACATGATGCATTAAGGGAGATGAAAACTATACACACACACATATATATATATATATATATATATATATATATATATATATATATATATATATATATATATACAAACGTTCAGCTATACCACAGTATTTATTATAGGCCTGAAGACTGAGTGCGGTTTGTGTGGAAAAGTGTGAAAGATCAGCACTGAAGAATAAAGCCACTAGTTCCCTCAAGTGGACATTCTGAAGCACTGACAACGACGCCACTAAACTTTTTCTGTGCCGAATAAAACTTTTGGTTTGGTTTCACATTGCTGAAATGGTCTACGATCAAGTCTTTCTCGTATATTTAAAAAAGGCAATGCATGTTTACTGTAGAAAACAGTCTCTAAGCCGTATGATTTTGCACAGGCGTAGTTACGGCCTGTGGAAAACAGAAGTTTTATTTTTATTTCTCTAAATAACAGTTGCAAACGCAACAAGTTAAACACAATAAATCCAAAGGAAAACGTCAAATTACCTCCAACGAATATTAAAATCCCAGTGCGACTACGGCGCTCGTGCTGGCTGAAGTGTAGCTTTGAGGCGCGTTGTTCCGGCGGCATCACTCTCTCACTCTTCTCTTGGCAGGGTTTGATACGGCAGAAGGCAGAATTCGCTTTTGGCAAAGTCTGAGTTTAGCACACAACCACAGGCAGCAACGTAGACAAACGCAGGGTCCACCATTCTCTGCATTTACTAACTAGAATACCACTAATAATATTGCTTATATTTGATTTTGGTTACACTCCATTTTAGGGCGTCACTGTTACAATGTACATATTTAAGTACCGAGTAATTTTAATTTACTACATGTACTAATATAGGGTTAGGGTTTGGTTGAGGAATAGTTGCATGTAATTATGCTTAATTTACTGTTACTTAGGTGAGTGGTACTAAAATAATGTATTACCTGGATTTTTAAATGTCTTTGAAAATTTAATGCAAAATGGAAGTAACAACTAGGCAAACCTATGTACATTGATATTTATGGACAAAACAAATAAATGGCTGATATAAAAATTGTAAAATGATTGTCCAAATAAAACAAATTAACTTGTAATACTTACAAATTATTGGTTCTAATAGGACTGTCAAATGATTAATCGCATCCAAAATAAAAGTTTGTTTACATAATATATGTGGGTGCACTGTGTATAATTATATATATATATATATATATATATATATATATACACACACACGCTTGAATAGATTTAAGAAATACTTTCATGTATATAGATTTATATTGTATATAAATATTTTATCTATAAATAATATTTTTTTCTTAAATATAGATGCATGTGTGTGTATTTATATACACAAAATAATTAATACACAGTGCACCCACATATATTACGCAAAGACAAACTTTTATTTTGGATGCGATTACTCGCAATTAATCGTTTGACAGCCCTAGATTCTAGTCATTTTCAAATGCTACATGTGGATTTAAGTATAATACAATTTCAGACACTGCATAAATTAAACCCTAAAAAAAGCTTATATGGTATACAATAAAAACAAGTGCATCGAGTAACAAAAAAAAAAAAAAATTCATGATTAACAAGCCACATAGCCGGGACAAGTTGAATGATATATTTAGTTCTTGTTTAATTTCATCTCCTGACATTGCTCCACAAAACAAATTGGAAAAAAAAAATGAAACACTTAATATTATTCAAACATCTATGAAACATACAAGCCCTCACAGTGTTGTCAGGTCTAATCAAACAAAAACAGATATGTCAAACCAATGAACTCTTTAAGGCATAGAAAGTAATACAACATCTTCTAATAGTCTTTACAAGCCAGGTCTAAACAACGCAGGGAACAACGACATCTCAGTTATACTGTTAGGTTTAATTTGGGAAACAATCATAAAGGGAACCATTGAAAAAGATGCATTCATAGCACTCCCACAGTGGGGCAAAGAATAACAGCTCACAGCCAAAGTCACCATCTAGAATTGCTTTCACAAAGAAATATATCTATAAAACCATGCATGCCTGTACAGTGTGCCTCAAAAGAAACAATTGCAAACGTAACTATTTATAAAAAAAGAAAAAACAAACGAATAACTGCATATTAATTTTTAAAAAATGAATTCAAAGTCAAAGAGGCGTGGCTAGGTTTCCCTGCTTGCTTTGTTCATATTGACAGCATTTCGTAAATGATTAGTTCTTAGTATTATTCGTTAAACCACTGGCTTTAATATACTTTAATATGTACACTTACAATAGAAAGCTAATCAAGCGAGTTCCACTGTCAAGTAGGTCAGTATCTGGCAAGATCCAAAGTTCGCTTCGATAGAATTACAGTAATGAATTCAACAGTACAATGTTAGAGATACAAGGGACAGCCAGACCGACGGGGAAAGACGAGGTTTGAGGGGTTCAGGACCACTTTGAAGTGGGACTAGCACCATCACGCCAAGTTACGCAGTCAGAATGATACAGCGGTCTCAAACTGACAAGACACGTGAAAAGGAATTCATTTGACCCAAAAAGGTCTTTGATTTGTGCATTTGAAGGTATACGACAGATGTTCGCTGGCTGATTTCAGACTCTTAACCGCTCGTTCACAATTAAAAATGCAGGTCCATCTTTACACATACTGAAGTTTGTTGTGGTGCTTTTCTCCTTTTTTAATTAAACACAGCAAAAGGCAATTTAAAAGAAAGAGAACCAACTAAACCACTCGATGTCCAGCCGCCTAATTTCAATTAGTCCGTCAGCATCAGGAATACAGGAGCTAATGAAAAATCAAATGTCTCGCTGTTTTAAGACTGCATATTTCATTCCTAGCTGAACAATGCTAAAACACTTCGCTTGTTATGAATGGAAGTACAACAGGAAGGAACCACCTGCAAACAGAACCTTGGATGAAGACAGTGAAACTAAGCAAGGGGGAAAAATAATAATAAAACAACTAAAAGGCAAAACCTAAATGATGAATTCAATTTATACAAAAGCGGTGCTGGTCCGGACACGTTGCCTCCTCGCCCCCTGGCAGCTAGGAGTGGATTTCCTCAGTGGGATTTCTGCTCTGGTCCTGATGGATGGAACATCAGCTGTTAATATAACACTCTACAGAAATGCAATGTAAACTGTGGCAACCCATTCTATCACACTTATAAAAAAACGATTAGTTATTAATTAGTAAATATAAATGTATATATAAAATCGTTATATATATATATATATATATATATATTCCTTTTTAGTAGTAGTTTATCTTGGTGCAAGCAAGCACAATTGTATTTTGTGACTGAAATTTGCGTTATGAAAAACATATTCATTTTAGGTCGTCTAAGCAGAGAAAATGATCATTAATAAAATATTCAATACCGAACAAACAATAGTACATACAGCAGGCAACCAATATGGTAGCAATGTGCATCTTTAGAAATCACCTGATTGAGCTCTCCTTGCTGAATGTAATATGCTGTTACCTCAGGAGGGGGAGGTCTGACTGTAACAGGATGAGAGGAACGTCGCGGCGGGGAACGTTTGGGTTGAGCTTGCTGCTGCATCGTGTCGTAGTACGTCACACCACCGTAGACCTGTGACTGTGCCTGAAGAGAGTGACACCGCACAGAAGGAAGTCAAGCATGCAGAGGTGTACAAAAATCTAGATAGTCCACTAGGAGTATAACAGGCAGTGCTGGGTAGTGACTAATTATATGGAATCAGATTACAAAAGAAAATAGTTGTAATTAGTCTAAGTTTTAAAATGATCATAAGACTAGTTACTTTTTATTGTAATAATACTTACAAATTGAAGTAAATTATTCATAAATGATTTTATCCCCCACATTTTTCCTTTATAAAAAAAGTCTATAGCTTAGGCTATATTTCCAGATAAGCCTATATTTAAGTTTGAAATGGCACACACAGGCCGGCTCTAGTCAGACAGCTATAATTACACAATTGAGAATCCACAGGATAAGTAAAATATTTCATACTTTTAGTAAAGCATTTTATTTTGATTTATCATTTAAGACTTACAAACATTTACAAACCCCATGCAGTTCCTTCAGAAAAGTCAGTTTGGGAAACCCTGAAATAATATTGTTTTAATACACAGCATGTCAATAAACAATGGAATAAATGTTCTGTCAGTAATTTAAGCATTTCACCCAGCACTGATCACAGGAAGCAACTATTTATAGTCTATTTAAGTATATTAAATATTTAAGTATCAAAACACTTATTTATAGACAAACAGGCTCACCTGGGGGTTGGGGTACATTGGAGGTAGCGTAGCTCCGGCTGGGTACGGGTAGTTGGTGTTCCCAAAGGTCATGACACCTGGTGGAGGGTAGAAGGGTGGGGGTAGCAGCTGCTGTGGAGGCGGTTGCCCAGGTGACATAGAAACGGGTGGGGCAGCATAAAGAGCTGGGTTGGGAATGGGCCCTCCCGACTGGTGCGGATGCAAGCCTGAAACAGAAAAAAATTTGAAACATTAATGTTGAAATGACATCAAAGCCTCCTTTTGGAGTATTAACAACACAAATGAGGAATCATACACAAGCGACAGAGACAGACAGATCTAAATTTACGGGCTTGGTTCTATCCGTTGGTTGTTTGGATGAAGGCAGATCTGATTGCGAGCATGCTGTTCGATTATAAGAAAGGGGCAGGGTTTAAGCAGACAAAATTATTTGAGAACTCCTGTACACATCCCCAGAGAGAAATCAGTCAGTATCCACAAGTTTCCTACGCCCCATGAGGCCTTGCGTCAAAAGTGGGCGCGACTTCCGGTTTGAAGTAAACAATGCGCTACTTGACATGCTTGACACTCGTTCATTCAACAGTTGAGACAGTCATTCAAGTTATAGCGATCCAAACTAGCTAACGATGTGGGAACACAACCTCAACGAAATTCAAAAGGGTGAAATAACAGTACCTTTACCCTCCGCAGTAGTTGATTGGGAGTATTATAATAACATTATTAATAATCAATACTGATCAAGGCATGTTGACAGACAGTTGTGCGAGCTGACAAACAATTAAAATAAAAAAATACACACTTAGTCATTGTGCTTTGGAGTTTATTCAAAATTATAAATGAATGTGCTACTTGAATACATTAACTGGCACATTTGGTATTCTGTCAACACAGGCTTTGATCCTGAGTTTAGGTGTAACATCAGTAGCGAACAGCCAATCACATGCTGATAGAGTTTATAGAATATTAAGAATTTAAACAAATGTACACGGGATGATTCGTTGTCTTTTGGGAGGTGATGGAAACTTCAGTCATTGGCAGGATCACTGTGATTTCGTTTTCAGCTTATGTTCAAAACAATCACGTTTAAGCCACTAAATTAGTTTAGTCCGGTTATACATACAACCGCGAACAGCGCATGTTGTCCCTGAGCTCCGTAACGACATCTCTCATAAAGATTTGCGTCTTTAAATAGTAAAATAATTCTCAGAAAAACAGCTAGCCTCTTCGCTAACTAACACACAAAATACCATTGGAATGCTACTTCCGCCGCGTCACCGGAAGTTTCACCCACTTTATTTTTTACAGGAGCGCCCCTCGGAAACTTGTGGATAAGATCAGGCTAGGGCTGAACGATTTTGGAAAATAATCTAATTGCGATTTTTTCAACCAATATTGCGATTTAATATGCGATTTAAAAAAAAAGTTATTTACCTTCTGTATTAGTCGACAAAGACAAGCAATAAATCATTGTACAGTATGGATGGGAATCTTTAGATAGCTCATGATCCGATCTACTTTTTTTCTTATTAATTAATCTTCATAACTCTTAAAATATGTATTCAATTACATGTGTAAAAACACATACTTTAAAAAAATAAATATAAAAAAACATTTAATTAAAGCAATTACATGGTAAGAATTTTAAATAGGCTATATAAAATAATATAGCTTCAAAATATAAAAGCTAGTAAATAAAGAGAAACAAAAAAAAAAAACATTACAAGCAATAAAGAAAGAGTGGTCTCTGTATTTAAAAGTAGGCTGTCTGAATGTTTTTCATTCAAGAGCTGGAGTGATTTCCCCTCAGTTTAGATACGATAAGCTGCATTCACACTAATGCATATATCTCTTTTGAAATTGTAAATGTGGTTTGTCCTGTTGGTTTAAGATATAACTGACCGTGTTTACATTAATTTCGCGTCATAAAAGCATTTTGACATGCAAGTACATTTACCAATGAGTCGCTCACGGCCGCATGCACGAGCGTTCTTCACAAAGCACGCGTTAGTATTTTAAAATGAAAGCAGCCTTCTTAGTGATTTTCATGGTTTTAATATATAAGCCAACTGCATTCCAAAATACATAAATAATGCTGAAGCATTTGTAAGGAAAATTCCCGCGGGAGAGAACGCGCACTGCAAGTGTAACGTTATGACATCAAGCAAAGCGGCAAAACCTGTTCAATGAAGCCCGCGAATGTCCTTGTAATTCGGTTCAATCCCGAACTTTATGAAATAACGTTACTATGTTTTGGAAGGTTCGAGCGGTGTCGTGTGTGTGAGTGAGGAAGAGAGAGAGAGCGAGAAAATAGAAGCAAGCAGATTCAGAATCAGATTCGTCATCACGCGTGTGTTTAAAAACTAAGCTCATACTCGATTCTGAAATTCTCTGAATCGATCCAGGATTGTTGAGGAGAGAATAAATAACACAATAAACTGTTCTTTTCTGAATGCCAGACCATGTAGCATGGCAAGTTGATGCTTTATCTTGCAGACTGCTTTTCTCTCGCGTGTCAAGTGACCAGTATAATCGCAGCTCTTGCGATTACAAAATCGCGTTTCATCTAGGGCTGGGCGATATGGCCAAAAAATCATATCTCGATATTTTTTGGTCAAATGGCGATATACGATATATATCTCGGTACTTTCTACGTTTTGTATTTAGATAAAGAAAATCTTTATATTTAAAAAAAAAAAAAAAAATATATATATATATATATATATATATATATATATATATATATATATATATATATATATATATATATTCACATTCGGCCCAATGATATCCTACAAACAATGTTGATATTGAAGGATATGGAAACAAATATAATATAGGCTATGCAATATATTATGTGCAAAAAGCTTTTGTTTTTATATTGACTAAAAGCTAAACTAAAAATGAAAATAAAAACAAAAACAAACGCACAAACTAATTATATTAGCCTGCATTTGATTACCCCATTATAATCACTTTCACTTTCATTAAAAATATATACTTGTAGGTTTAAAATTCCACATATGGCACATTTATTTTCTCCAACAACAAATATTTTAGCAATATGTTTATTTTAGTCAGAATTATTGCGTACTACGTAGTACTATTCACGCGCATGCGTGCGCCGGCGCTCGTTCAAGGAAGCATGAATTTTAGCGGAGATTCACTTGCAGAAGCTCGTCCTCTTCTGACATGGACATATTTGTTGTGAAATGGACATATTTGCTTTACTTTCTAACATTTACAGTTGGAGAATATACCTGTGAAATGTAAGTTGAGCACTGAGGAAAGCACCACATCTCAAATGCATTAAACAGCGCAAGTATATCTGTCAGTCAGCAACAGTGTCTGTCAGAGCATTTGACAGGGCGGCAAGCTGCCTTAAACTTGTTAACTATATCAAAGTGATTTTGACGCAATTAATATAAGCTTGTGTCATGTTTAGGACAAATTGTACTACGTAGCCTAGCTACTTTCACTGCAGCAGCTCACACTGCAACCTCCGGTATTTTTCAGATGTGCTCATATCAAACTACTGTATCGATATAAACGGTATTGCCTCATTCCATATCGTTTCAAAAAATATAACGATACATCGTACATACTCGATATATCGCCCAGCCCTAGTTTCATCATATCGCGATTTTATCGCAAATGCAATTAATCGTTCAGCCCTAGATCAGGCAGCTCCCTTCTAACAATCAGCATCCGTAGAAACGCTTTGAACAACTCATCTTCAGTTCAGTTCAGTTCAGTTCAACTGTTCATTGAACAACAGTTCATCATAACATATTATAGATAATGCACCCGCTAAAGCCCGCCCGTGCATTGACGTGATAGGCGCAAGGGCTTAGGAAAGGAGAAAGCAGCACAGCCAAGCATTCCACTCGTTTTTAGACGTGATATGTGAAAAGACCAAGGGCGATGCACGTGCAATTTAATGAAAATAGAACGCTACATTGAATTTTTATATATATCTCGTTACCAACAATGGTGTACCGGCGATAGCAAAGAGTCAACTTCAAGCAGTTGTTCACATCTCTCACCTGGGTGTCCGGGGTGGGTGGGGTGTGGCAGGTGCATTTCAGGTTGAACAAGCATGCCTTGAGGGGGCAGGGCTGCTGGACTGTCCCCATGCGTATAAATTGGTCCCTGGAAAGACACTGCACGAAGACATGATAGTTATCTTTCATGCATGATTTTATAAAAATATATCATGAATAATTACTACATTCAGTACGTGAATTTAGGACATGTATGTGACTCAACTCCCTCTACAGACAAAGAGGAGTACTGCACTCACTAGGTTCATAATAATGGCCCTCCATGACTCCTATGTGCATGGGCGCAGGCTCAGGAACTGGCCTCTGGCGCTGTGATGAATACCGCTTAGCCCGGCCACCACCAACACCCTGAGAACAAGAAATAACTGATGAAATGCAAGGCTGTAATGTATCTCTAATCAGCATCCATTTTTATTTTATAAAAATTATATTTTGATGAAACCCTACATGCCACATGCATAGTGTGCATTCACCCTGCATCATTCTTTTAATTGTACTCTATAATTGAGTTCCTTTGTACATTACAGCAGTGCATTGATCTAGGTGAGAATCATTTTCATGTAATTTGACATTTTTTGCTGAATTGGCCTTTACTGAGGAACATATGATCAGTGTTAAAGTGGTGATGAAATGAAAACCGAGACCCATCTTTTCTTCCGTATTGTGACGTTCATTTGAGTGCAACAGACATTTTAAAAAAGATTTTGAGATGTAGGCGTTGCACTCAAAATGGACCCAGACAAACGCGAGCTTGCAGCTGTGTGGTACCTTTACAAACATTATAAACACAAATTGTGAGTTCCCCTCACTCCACAGCAAATCCTTTAAATTTAACAGAATTCAGAACTGATAATTCTGTTCAAAACCTTGATACATTTATTTGCATGTATGCAAAGCGCACAGTTGGATGTTTCATTTTTGCATACTTGACATGAATTATATTATTTGCAATGCAAGTTGCAGTACCTTTAAATGCAACTTTTATCGCAGTAAATATGGTGCATGGATTTTTAATTCTATTTAGACTTTGTAGGGAATTATTGCTGGACCAGCTAACTCACTAGATCCTCCATGTTTCCGTACTGTGGAGGGCCTCCTGCCATGTGCATGGATCCACGGATGCCTGTTAGGGACAAAAATGCAAGATATATAGAACCACTTTTAAAAAATGGTTTAAGATTCTTAAAAATGGTTTATAATTATAGAAAAAGAAATGATGACCTCTCATCTCAGCCTGCAGGTATGAGGGTGGGCTCTGGGCCCAGTTCTGCCCTCCCAGACTAAGGCGGGCCAGGTCCTGGTCGAGCCCTGTTAATCCACCTTGTGTTCCTGCTTCACTTTGCTCTTGCCACGACTCGCTCTTCGCTGGGGTTTGCTGGACCGTGGGCGAAGAGTCATCCAACGACGCCTGCTTACTGAGATCAGACGGTCGAGTTCGCGTAGCCCTCCGCCCGAGAGAGTACGATTTCTTCTCCACCGGCCTCTCCTGAGGTGGAGACGATTCTCGCACCTGACCGGCTGCATTGCCCCCGTCCATCACTGGGCCTGGATCTTGCTTTCGTGGTGACGGAACCCTTTCTCTCTCCGTCTTGTAGTGGTGAGCGGTGTATGTAGTCGTGGCTGTTGGAATCTCACCCTCTTCTTCCTCTTCCTCACTGCGGATGTCCTCCACCACCACGGCTGGGCTACGGTCAGGATGAACAGCATGTGAGCCACGGCCTCTGAGCCTCGGACCCCTTTCACCCTCCCCAGGCTGTGGCCGCACACCTCGAGGTGGCGGGCCGTCTAGACTAGGCTTTGGGTATCCTCGACCTTCTGTCCTGTGGGGGGCCGACGAGGGTCGACTGCCCTGGAAGCTGCGCTGCGGAGGTTGAGTCGAGGGTCGCCCAGAGGATTTGGGTGCTGCAGGGGGAGCAGGAGGTGGACCTGACTGTAGGGTAACAGATTGAGGGCTATTGCGGTGGCCAGGTGGAGGCCCCTGCCATGTTGTACGCAAAGACTTCTCTCCGTCACGGTGGCGCCTAGGCTCCCGACTGGGTGAACCAGAATATCTGCAATGAAACATGAAAAAAAAAATAATAATAATTGAGAAAATTATAATAAAAAAAAAAAAACTGTTTTTGTATACATTTTAAAATGTAATGATATCACAGATCAATTTTCAGCATCATTACTCTTCAGTGTTACATGATCCATCAGAAATCATTCTAATATTCAGAATTTTTTTTTGATTTTTTTTTTTAAACACTGATACTTTTTAGAACAGAATAGCCAACAGAATAGCCCCTTCTGCCCTGCCCAGCCCTGGCCCATTAGGGGCTTTTGCATCGGATAGTTCTAGGAACTGGCCACCAGGGTGGTTCCCCGAGAACTAATGGTTCCCCTATGAACGTTTTCCTGTTGCATTCGCAATGCCAGTAGGAACTTTGAAGTGACGCAAACACCACTCGCTGTTGTGACTTATTTTGATGGCACTAAAAACGCCACAGCAAACAAACAGTGCTTGTGTTCTCCGTGTTCATTAAGTTTACAATCTGTCTAATAAGTCATTAGATTAAACTGTTATACATTAAGTAGACCGTATATGAAAAGTTATAAGCGTGTGCCATGTGGTTTATGCCCAGTGTCACTAACTGAGCAGAAATACATGATCATGTTCAGCTTGATCACCCTAAAGTTGAGGTTTCTCCACAGCGTCAAGGTTAAGACGAGGCTCATCTATCACTGTTTTCCCAAATTCATATTTTTAGTTTCTGGAGTAAACATATAGGCTACAATCCGTGTTTACATAGCTTTTTTAAAAATGGCTTTGTGTGCCTTAGGTCAATCCACGTATAACGTCACAGATAGTTCCTATAGAGCTGGTTTAGTCCCTACTCTGAAGTAAGAGCTAAATTACTTCCTCAAATCATTCCTAGTTCCCAGGGTGCGAACGCGTGACATCCAGGTACTTTTACCAATAGTTCCAGGAACTATGAAAAGATTCCTTTGGTGCGAAAGCCCCAATAGTTGAGGTTGACCTCACTTATATCACAAAACAAATTTTTCCTCCTTGAGATTTTATAAAATATGTGCACAAGACAAAAACATGTTTTAGCCAAACCGCGCTTTAGAACTTTCGATAAGAAACAAAAATGTTTTAAACAAAAACATTTTCAAATCATGTAAATTTATCACGAAATTCAACCAAATGGCGTTTTGACGCTCTTAAATATGGCATGACAGATCACTACATCGGCAACTCAGTTTAAGCAGCAGCGCGAGCGAACACGATCGCTTCCTAATAAAAATTTATGTACATTTGAAGGCATGTTGAAAGATACGGTACAACTTACTGAAACATATTACATCTTGTGTATTCGCTCAGTGTTTCAACTGCGGAAAGACATCAGTAAAAACAGCTTGTAAACAATATCCCACTGTAGAATTATATTTAGCCTACCTCTGGCAACTCATTCAGTGTCCACAGCTTGTTATTCAGGCAGAGAAATGAACTCTTTCGCTAAATATGCACTATTAGCCTAAATATTTAAAATATCTCAAATGACAGCCTGGGTGTAAACGATTATATTTCAACAATGAATTGGAGTAAAAACAAAATTGAGTTTCAAAAATGCAAAAACTGCCATATGTGCAGTTTACATACAATTTGTTATTTGAGTGTTTAATTCATCTAAAAATAAATAGCAACTGAAGCAAGTAAAGGCTCTCTATGAAGTTTATAGCATTAACAGATAGTTGTTGTTTTTTTTATCAGAGACACAATTTGTTCCGTAAACCACGGTTTAATAATAACGGCAAAGAAATAAACATGACCTCACCTGGGTTTTCGGGAGCGGTACGATCGTCCATCACTCTGCCCTGCGCCGTTGCGGATGTCATAACCATAAAGAGCGATAAGCTCTTCGCGGGATTTTGGCGCCTGCTCCTCTTCACGGAACTTGTCGTGTTCCCATCGGCCCTCATCCTTCCACAACTTCCTGTGTCTGCCTTTAGGCCTGGTGACATGAGTGCATAGAAAAATTCAACACTTGAAACTCATCTTAAACTAATTCTATTCATTATAATATGATTTTAGAGTAGCTTATAGTCCTCTCACCTCTCCTCCTCGGTAGCCTGGCCTCTCACATCATGCTCAAAGAAAAGGCCTTTTCGGGGGATGTAAGCTGGATTCTTCCGGTCCTCATCATCATCCAGCTTCTGGCCTTTACTTCCTGATTTATTCTCAGGGTCCTCTGTGCTTTCCTGTAATCATTTAGGAGTCTTAACTTTTGGCTTAAAATAATTTACAATTAAGAACATCAGTGTGGCAGTTTTATTTATTTGTTTCAAACTAAAGGTTCTTGGTAATACAGAGTTTAAATGGCCTTCCATGGATTTTAAAGCTGAAGTTATAATTACTAAATTACAATTGAAACTAAAAAACAAAAGCACAGACTAAAACGTTAACAGGTAAAAGGAATACATTAACTAATGTGAGTTTAAGATTATTAGCCTGCATTTCATTACCCTATTACATTAGTTACTTTACAGTTACTGCCGTCATAAAAATACACTTACTTGTAGGTTTACAATTCTACATGGCACATTTAATGTCTGACAACAAATATGGTGCTCGTTTACTAAAGTCTGTGAAGTTTAGTGGAGACTTCAACATTTACAGATGGAGAATCTACCAGTGAAATGCAAGGTATGCACTGAGGAAAACACCACATCTCAAACGCATAGCACATAAGAATCTATACACATACTATATCCAACAAGTTATTTTGGAGGCCATCGCAGCAGCTCACCGTGTCCTTCGCTAGGCTACTGTATATTAACAAACTGTATTGGCTCATCATAAATCGTTTATAAAAAAAATGCAATGCTCTGTTCTTCCATACCTGTCCATCCCCACTCTGTCGCTCCCCGGCTAGATTCTCCTTCTCATCCGTTTTAACTTCCTTGACAACTTTCTCTCTCTCTTCCGCTTCAACAAGCTCTTCTGTCGGAGCATCTGCAGCGGGCTTTGGTTCTGCAGCAGGACGTGAGGCTTCGTCGTCACTAAAATGCTCTCCTTCCTCCTCATCCTCTCCTCCCTGAGAGGAACACAAACACCAAATTCCCAGGTCAGGAAAGACAAACCAAAAATGTTCACACAATTTTTAGAACCACAAAACTACAACAACAAATGGTAACGCTTTATTTTACAGTGTGCTTGTTACATGTTACATGTACTTGCAAGAGAAACGAAAGTAAACTATGCATAATTGCAAGCAAATAACCCTAAAAAGAACACATTGACAATTAATATTACTCTGTACTAAGTGTGATTACTCTACGACAAGGGCAACCTTAAAATATGAAAAATATCCGCATATTCAAACCAGGGAAAAAAATACAAAAAAAAAATCCATTAGAAAAATGAAAACCTATTTTAAAATAATTTTTTTTGGTCATTTAACAAGGATGGAAAAAAAATATATAAATATGAAAAACTCAATTAGAAATGTTGCCCAAGTGAAATATGTTTTAAGTACCCAAATTACTAAAGCTGGAATAAAAATGGAAATAGAAAATGACAAAAGCACATAAATATATAAAAGCTAAATCTAATAAATAATATTTGTTTTTTTGTTGTTGTTTTTAGAGAAGTACTATAATCAATTGATTTCACTGAATCAGAAATAGGGGTGTACAAGATATATATACACACACATTTTTATTTTTCAGGAATTTAGTAAATTGAATACTTAACAAAACATTCTTGATCTCATGTGTTTATTTTCACTGTTTATATAGTATCTGCACCACAAGACATGGTATACCACATGTTATTACAAAACAAAATCATTCCCAGCTTAATAAATACACATTTTTCATGGCTGTTCCCTTTTTTTGAAATCTCCCCTAAACACAGCGTTCGGAAAACCCTGAGCAGTCTGTGTTTGTCTGCAGTGAATGAAAGCCAGCTTTACGTAGGTCTGTCTGAACGATCAGGTTGCTAGGACACCAAACAAAGTGGAGTGAACATCAGCATCCAAGACTGAACCGGGTGAGCTGAGATCTACAACCCTCATCCAAGTCCACTTGCCAGGTGCCACAACCAATTATCCCGAGCGCTCTCTAATATGCCTAAATTACCTAATGACAAGTCCTGCAATTATCAAAATGCTACTTGCATAAGGATGAAGAGTAGCAAAAAGTGTGGACGGTGCACCATTCCAGGTCTACTAAAATTAGACGAGGACTACAGATGCACTAACAGCATGGGGCTCGGCATTGGCAGTACTCATAATGCCCTGAGAGAGGAGCAAACCACATTTATGCTTACGAAAATCTCTCCCAGCCGAGTCTCTTCTAAATCAGTTCTTTCTGGATCATAAATTAGGCAGGTCCATTCCAGCTTCACATTTAAAACAACTAAATTAAACCATAATCACACTCTCAAATCCAAATTCTCCACAAAAAAATGGTAGTGCTCTCACAATGACTGAGCAAAAACCCAAATTGCCTGTAACGGAGACATTCTGTACCCCCACACACACCCCAGCAAGCGATCTGACAGCCCCGTCTGGATCTGTGTGGATTCATCACGCCATTGTCTTTAACAGAACTGATCGAGTGAGTCCTCCCCCCAAACTGTGTTGCCATAGAGACTTACCTCCGTGTGCGATCCATTCTCCTCCAGATCAGCACTGTCATAGTCTGATAGCACTGCTGAAGAAAAGAAGTCAGCCATTTCAGCAAGTCTGTTCATTTCTGAGAGCAAATAACATGACTAGAGAACTAGTCATCAAGAGTGACAGTTAATAACATGAAATCACAGGTCCACAAAGTGGCAGCAGTTCATAATTTGAAAGCAGATACTTGCTAGCTTGTTGTCACACACACAAAAAAAAAGAAGTGAAAGATATACACTCACCTTCACCAACGCCATCTTCACTTTCCTTAATAGAAAGAGATCAGAATCAAACATCCAGACAAACAAAGCACACTTAATCAACAAAAGCCTTGTCTACATCTCCAACCCAAGAATTACCAACAATGGTAAACTTGATGGTTCATAACATCCAGTTTAAAAACCATGCTGAACTTCCTCTTCATGGTCAGCAGATCTTGCTCCTCATTGCGGAACAACAAAGCCAGAGACAGACCAGATCAGAAGCCAAATATCTAGGATTCACAAATGTCATCTGATTTGCTTATCAAAAACTTAAATGACTTATGCAGCATCTTCAAGCCAACCAGATGTACTTGCCATTACACGCAAGAATTAAATATCAGGTTAGATCAGTGTTTCTCAGCTCTACTCCTGGCGGTCCTAGACGTCTCAGTGGTCTCCTTAACAGTGAGCCTACTGAGCTGATGAGTTAAGTTAGGGGTGTAAGATAGAGGAGAGACATCTAAAACATGAAGGGCATGGGGAACCTCCGGGACCAGGATGGAGAACAACTGGGTTAAATGATGGAACGCTAGTCATTTTAAGGTCAAAGGAGATAAGCACTAAATTTACATTAAACAGTAGGCTACCATAGACACATCATTGATTGTACAGGACCCCTGCAAAAGGGCTAGGAATAGGCGACTGTTAACGTCGTTAGACACTTGAACATCTATCAAAGGCTGGAGACGAAAACCCCACATCATCGTCTACGTTTATATCACGTCTTAACCCACATTTAAAAGTGTTTAGAGCGATTGAAACACTTACAGCCCGAACACACTCAGATCGGCCCTGATTATAAAAGCAGATTTATAGCCACACACTCACACACTCCGACTCATCGTCTCTTTTAGTGGCGACGCGCTCCACTGGCACTTCGACAGGCTCGGGATCTCTTCCGCGAGGCTTCCGGCTGGCCGAGGAAGATCTCCCGCTCTCGGAGCCCGAGGCGGACTCGTCCTCCTCCTCGCTGTCCTGAGAGGCGCGCCGTCTCCGTCGCCGCCGGTCCGCCATCTTAACTCTCAAGGAAAGGAAAGCGGATCTGCGCGGGGAATTGTGGGGGCTCGTAAATTCGTCAT
This sequence comes from Pimephales promelas, assembly GCF_988280905.1. Taxonomy (NCBI): domain Eukaryota; kingdom Metazoa; phylum Chordata; class Actinopteri; order Cypriniformes; family Leuciscidae; genus Pimephales; species Pimephales promelas. The sequence goes on along the minus strand of NC_142771.1, from coordinate 17,253,926 downwards.
ATCCTCTTGTGCGTCAGAGGAGGAGACGCGCGCCAGTGGGTAGTTTTTATGTATTTATTTATTTTTATTTACTAAAAATTTATTTACATAATACAAAAGTAAAAAGCTTTAAATCACAAACAAGAACCAGAGGTTCAAGGATTGATGCATATTACATCACATTGGAATTCAAAGAGAAAGACAAAAAAATTATAATAAAAATAACTTAAACAGAAAATCAGAAAATTAAAAAAGAGGAAGTTTCATGTAAAAAATGTAAAAACTATACTCCCCACAAAAAAATTAAAAAATAAATAAATAACTAAAATTAAAATAAATAGAAAAAAAAATTCTGAGTATACATTCAAAGTCTTAGTAGCCTTTTTTACAAGAGGTAAGGTTCTGATATAAATCTTAACATCTTCTTGAAAGTGAGAAAAATTGGGGGTAACTCTCATAGTTTTACATTTGTGGATAAAATATTTTGGAAGCAAAATAATTAAGTTGCGCCAGTGGGTAGTTCCAGCATGGGTAGTTCAGTCAGTGACGTGACGACGAATGAGAAATTAATTTCTGCGCGGTTTCGTTTCTGTGAATCCACGGGCTACAATAACCTGGTTGGTAACAAACACAATGCGGTCTAAAACCATATTACATCACTGGTTTCCTTTTGTTGTGAAATATGCATTCATTCATTTCGGGGTTTTTTTAGGCAAGTACATGATAATAGTAAAGTATGATTTATTTTCAGTATCAGTATCAAGGTAAAAAAGTGATAATTCAATACATTTTTTGAGGCAAAAAAATAAATAAAAAATAAACAAACAAAATAGACCACGCGGCACTGCCTTGACATATAGTTCAGTACGAAACACATTTTAAGTATCATTGTAACCAGTTTTAATATATGAAGAGTTCAGATGCAAATGCCTCTAAGTACCATTTGAAATTTTCTTCTAGAATGATCATTTTTATCAAGCTTGCAGTGGCGGCTGGTGAAAAATATTTGAGGGGGGGCTGAATAAGAGGGGGGTCTGGGACTCCCCCCCCCCAGAAAATTTTGAATTTAGTAGATGTGATTTCCTGCATTCTGGTGCATTTTAGGCCTTAGGCCATGCCCTTACCTATACCAATAAAATAACTTAAACCAGTCAATACCAATGGTCAAATAATACAATAATAATAATAACAGTTTGACAGTTAATGATAATGAACAAGTTGCATGTTTATTATGCTCTGTGTGCTGACAAAAAACGCATAATATTGCTAAATTATAATATAGGTAATACAAAAAATAATAGGTAATACAACAATCTAGTTTAATCAATCCCCAGCTGTAGACTACATATTTTTGACAAATTGACAATTGGATAATGGATAACAATGTGTTGATACTACAGAAAGAGAGAGAGAAAAGGCTCTGAAAGAGAGGGTGGGGCAACATTCTTGAGGGTGACACCCAAGTATGAGAAGAAAGTTGATTTTAACTAGTATGAAACACAGTAATCTAGCTCAGAACTTAAAAACATCAAAAAACAAAGCAAACACACAGGTATTAATATTGCTTTACTATTTTAATATCAAATGTGTGTGAAACAGTGTTTATGTGTGTGTGAGTGAGTGACAGAGACAGACAGGTCAATTCCCACGACTAACTTTACATTATTTCCACTCGACGTCACTGGTGCTGCCATTCTGCTCTCATCTGAGGTAAAAAAATGTCCCGTGGTGCGCGTGCACGGTGCGCGCTAATCCCTAATCTGATACTGTGGGCGATATTTTCAGCGCCCCCAAACCATAAAATTTGACGACGCTGATTGGCGAAATATAAACTTTTTTGCATAGCAACCGGGGAACCATTGGCTTAAATTCCAGCACTGTGGGGCTGAGCGAACTGGCGCCCTGAGAAGACACCAACATGATAAAAGTAACGAAAGTGAATGCAAATATCATTCTGGTGAGTTCAAAACACTTGAATAAAACCATTATTAGCCATATAATTAACACAGATTATTTTTCAAAATGATAAATTATAATATATATTAAAAAAACAGACAGACAGGTCGGAGGGAGGGCAGCGCCCCAGTGCCCTCTATGGGCGAGCCGCCCCTGCAAGCTTGTATATTTTACTTCAGTGATTTCACTTAAATGGCAATGATAATTACCTATTAATTGTTATTTAAGTGAAATTACTGAACTTAAATATACAAGTTTGATAAAAATCATCATTAAAGAAGAAAATTTCAAATGGCATTTAGAGGCTTTTGCATCTAAACTCTTCATATATATATATTGTTTTGGAAAGGTGCCGTTGTGCTCTTTGAAGTTCAATGGAGCACCACAGTACACAAATATGGTGTGTATTTAGTAAGGTATATTTTACTATGCATCATGGCGGTACTATTTGTTTTTTACATTTACAGAACTTGCCGCAGTTCTTTTTGTTATGAAAAACGTACCTCTTATTTCACACATTTCTCACACACGGTATAGGTTAATACTTTTAAAACTAATGACTGCAGTGATTTGATTTGTTTGCATCAATTTTGAACCAAGACACTGCAGCTGAGCATATGAGATTTATGGAAGAAAAAAAACGAGGAAACTGCATTGCACCCCTTCTGATCTCATTCCACTGGCTTCCAGTTGCATCCCATTCCAGTACACTTTGTTCTAGCAAAACATAAAGGTCCATTAGAATTCTGTAATTTAGCAATCAGAACAATGAGTCATTAAAAACAAAAGACATGAAGACACAGCACATCCATATCCATAATATGACATTTTAATATTTGAAATAATTTCTTTAGCTACAAGTATCTTACACATTTTCTTTGAACAAAACCTTATATTACAACAGAGACTTCAGTTAACCAGTTGCATTCCCTTTATGGGACTGAGAGAACTCACACACAATCAACAAAAATGCAGCATAGTTTTGATATATATATATATATATATATATATATTTTTTACGGCAGCTCTTGATGTGTTAGGGTAAGCTTTGGTCGTGAAAGTGAAATTCAGCATTATGATCATGGGAGTGTGGTTGGGAGAGCTTGTTTCTTAGGCATTATAGAGCAAAACACATTTTCTTATGGATGCCAAGCAGGGGATTTTAGGGAGCCCCCCACAATCTAGGTGAGTATGAGAGATAAGAACACAAGGGCAAGATTTTGCTTCAGCGCATAGGACGGTACGAAAGAAGCAACTTCCTTACGATGGTTTCATTTGCGACATGTCCGATGAGGCGTCCGTTTCTTGGTCATCTCTGCTCGACATCGACTACGCTCATCCAACCAGGGCAAGTCAAAGTTTCTGTTGAAATACAGACAAATAATTACTTTTAAATTTTGCAATTAAAAATCAAGATATCAAAATAAACATTATAAGCATTGTGCAAAACAAAAAGTATTTTTAAATTACTGCTGTTTCAGGTTGGGAAGAGGTCTTCCAAAAGCCACCACTGGCAAAAAGGGTGTCACCATAACAGACTCAACTGAGGAAATACACAAAAAATAAGCACATTAAAAGAGAGGACCAAATACTTTCAAGGCACATGGGGGGGGGGAATCCATCCGCTTACATACCATCTTCAAGGTCTGGATAGAAGGAGAGCAGCTCTGGTTCGCTTTCCTGAATGACCTTTCTCCGGTTCATCCTCTGCTGCAGGCGCTGAAACATCCTCTGCTCCCGAATACGCTGGATATCCCACCTGGAAAAGGTGACGAGATTAGAGAAATAGATTCACAATGCTCTTGTCTACTGGACACTACACACAAGAAAAGAAAAAAATAAACAAGCATCACCTCTTCCTCCTCTTCTCATCAAGTTCAAGCTTTGAATGTCTCTTCAGAAAGACGTTATCATCCAGACACTGCACAGAAGAAAGGTATTTAGATGCATTACTAGGGCTGAATGATTCACTGAAAAAAAAGAAAACAATATGGCTATTATCAATTCACAAAAGCTGCAATGTAATTAAATGCACATTTATGCAGCACAAGCAGTTCATGATTTGGTGTTTTCAGTGGATCATTTCGCAGAAAATACAGCTCCATTTTCATCTGCTCTGAGTTTGGGTTGCTTATAATGTGCATTTGGGAACACAGTGCCACGAACCAACTCAAGTGAAAACATCAACACACTGGAGAGCTGCTTTATAGTAGAAAATTAAGTTGTACTTCTTATCAAATGAGACACTGACAGACACTGATTAAAATCAAGCTGCTTTACCATATTAAACATGAAAAACAATCTATTGTATAAAGTGCTATATAAATAAACATGGCCGAATTGCAGAGCTCGTGCAACATATCCATGTTGCTATGATCAGCTATGATAATTTTTTTTTTTTGGGGAGGAGGGGGAATTAGATTCCCCCCTGCCCAATTTGTGCGGCCCTATCCATCACTGAATGAAACACTGCATATTGGGATGCTCACAGTTCTTACTAACCTCAGGGATGTCTGATGACTCTTTCTGTCCTAAAGGCTCTAAGATACTCTCCCGCCAGGATGGAACTACATACAGAGAACAATGATAAATCTGAACATCTTTATACTTCAATATATAATTCAAATCATTAACAGAGAGATTACATAAATGTCTCCCCACCTGCAACTGTGTCCTCATGTACAGGTGAAGATTCTTGCCACGGCGATGGTGGCGGCTGATGCCAGCAGCAGAGGTACATCTCTGTGGTGGCCAGATAGGGCAGTTCCTCCGAACGAGACAATTCAAGCCCAATCTCTTCCTGGGGTTCCTCTTTCAGATCTGGGCCCTCCCGTGATGGTGGTTGTGGTGACCTGGGCTGCCCACGTCGTGACCTATCCATCCGAGAGTCTTGGAAAAGAAACCTCCTTCAAGAGGGGGAAAAATTAGGGTGCATTTAGTTGTATCAATTAAATGCTAAGAACTTCATTAGGTAGAGCACATTAGTTTGAACAAATGTTAAAGGAATAGTTCACCCAAAAATGAAAATTCTGTCATCATTTACTCACCCTCATGTAAAATAAGATATTTTGAGTAATATCTCAGTGTTTTTTTGTCCATACAATTGAAGTCAATGGTACCCAAAACTGTTTGGTTACCAATATTCCTCAAAATATCTTCTTTTGTGTTCTGCAGAAGAAAGAAGGTCATACAGGTTTGGAACTTAGTAAAATATTTCAACAAAAAAAATCATGATCATACCTTTTCAGGCTCTTCCCTCCTCTTCCAAAGTGCATTTGCTTTGGGGTTTGGACCCGCCCCTCAGGATGCTGGACGTCGTCTGAGGCAGTGGCCTCGGCCTCAGGTTCCCTACGACGATGAGTCTGAGAAGGACGGGATTCTGCTCCATCTTTTTTCACCATCTGCAGACGGCGCTCCATGCGTATGATTCGTGCCATTAGCTACAAACACACACCTGTGTTAGGCTATGTCTTAAGCATTGGGTTTAGGTGAACAAGTGAAACAAGTGTTACGAAATAAGAAAAGTGGGAAACTATGAACATGCCCACTTTAACACTTGATTTAAGCGTTTCATAAAAGGAGAAGAAAAAGTGCAATACTATTAGCATACCATCTCTTTTTCAGCTTTAAGGTCATCAATCTCTTTGCTCTTGTTGTGCAGTTGCTTCTGCTGCTGTTCAATCAATTCCAGTTGCAGCAGCAGGATCTGTCGGATGCAGCTGGTCTGAGTGTCCACAAGGCCTGAGCCTTTCCTCACATTCCTACGTTTCATCCCATCGGGACTGTTCTCTGGTGAGGGGACCCCCACGATCGCCCCCACTAGCCCTGCATCTCTCCGCTGATTGCTGCCATTTGATTCCACAGGATCCATATTCCCCACGTGGTTGTGTTTGGCCGGACAAAACAGTGATTTGCTTTTGACCGGGGAACCTTCGGCCCCCATCTACTTGGTTGACGGGAGTGTCAAGGTCTCCGGCTTCTCCCAGTTCTCCCCCTGCCCGAGGTTCCCAGCTGGAGATTGGTCAGGACAGCTCAACACGCTCTGATGACTAATCTTTGCTTGGCTGTGTAGGTGATGCTTTTTGATTCAATGTTGTGGATTGTGCTCAGCACATTTGTGGCAATGTTGCAGCTTTCCTTGTTCAGGCCAGCCAAGGATTCATAGACTCCAGCTGGTTTCTTGCTGAGGCTTGTGTCCAGTCTGTGTCCTCCACTTGTGAACACAGTGGATTGCATAGTCTTTTCGACTTGCTCCAGTTGGAGATATTTTACCAACACCCGCCTCTACAGATGAGGAGGATTTGTGACAGGCTGGATATGTGTCTTTGAGATTACTTTTCTATAACCATTCTAGGAGGAAATAACAAAATAAGGTATTTTATTGCAGAGTTTGACCACACATTTTACTCAACAAAGTAAGACATCTAATCTTAAATTGGATAACACAAATAGGCTGCAAAGCAAAAATGGAAATATAGGCATACAATGACTGATAAGGGGCTGATGTATTGCTTGAATCTGATTAAATGGTTCTGATAGCTAGACATCCAAGAATAGGAATGTAATTTAAAGAAAAAATATGTCTGATCACATTTCCAAAAAAATAATGCATATAAGCTACTCTGCTGCACCATCTCTTAAATGTGCATTGGTGTCTATAATAAATACATCCCATGCATTATGTTTACTGTTTCGGGGAGGGCATTTTTTCCAGACTCATGCATGAGCAATTATTTGGGCACAGGCACTCTCCATCAATTTAGATCTAACGTTAGAGCAAAACAAATTCAGCAGTTCCCTTCGTCTGCTCATGAGCGACAATGACGCCATTTTATATCATGCAATCATGCCACATATTTAAATATAGGGAGCATATCGCTACCACCGACCAAATAGTTCCTTATCATTTTGCATAAATGTTATTTAAATTGTCCCCCGAACCCGCCCAAACTCACCTATCGCCTTCCTTTAGCCCACTTTCCGATTTAGTTTGAATGTGCGCACGCAGCGCATGCGCGGTGCATTTGGAATCTGATTGGACGCCGGAAAACAACATTTCATGGCGCGCGAGTCGGGCTGGGTTTGAGATTGAGAGGGGTTTGCATTATGACATCATGCAGAGATGCACTGCAGATTTACAAGACAGTTGCGAAATTACGGCAAATATGAGTGAAAGTATGAACCGAGAGATTATAATGAATTCACAGACAAAATACAACACATGTTTGTTTATAAGCTCAATGTTAAAAATTCAAACAGTTTTAAAAAATTAATAAATATACAGTACTAGCCTACTACCTGATTAAATGAATACTGGTGAGTTCTGGTGGTTGATTAGCTGACAATACATTCTGGCAAACAGTCATGCTAAATAGAAATACACTGTTGGGTGTTAAGTTACATTGTGTATACATGCATTAATATGAATCACATGCATACTTTTGTAAAACTTACAAATATTGTAAAAAAATACTGAAATATTCAATACTATAACAGACGAAATCTGTGTGTGATAAGAATACTGTGAAAATATTTTTTAAACAAAAATCAACAACCTTGCAAGCCTAAATGCATCATTAAAATGTCTGTAATAAATAAATGTAGCTAACTAAAACAACATTCTCTTCAAATAAGTCTTATTTTCTTATAATATTTAATCAATGTTTTTCACTTTTTTTCTTTCAGGTCAGTCAGTTTGTGCCTCTTCAGACTGCACATCTGCTGAGGAGGGAGGGGAAAATCAAAACATTCATAAATGTACATATTTTACCTCACTTAATAACAATAAGTAGACTTGAGCAGATCACAACACAAACCTCGTTTCGTTTCATACAATAAAAGAAGGGCTATTAATTAGCCTAAAATCCTACTGACTTCAAACTTTTGAACGGTAGTGCATGAATATAATGGTCAGATCTTAATGAAAATACTTATTTTACCACACTCGCGAGAGAATGGAAAACAAGACTATTAGAGAATATTCACCTCTTGTATAATTTAAGTAATCAATTAAGTGGCATGCTTTGGTTTTCATGCCCTCGTGTATGCCTTTACAGACTGTTGATATAGTCATTTGCTCGGTGACATTAACAGAATCTTCCGCTGATGTAGGGACAAAACTTCTCTCATCTGCGTTATAGTGGCCGATGACAATATCATCCAGCATAATAACTGCAGTAAACTCTGGGAGCGGGATTGAACTGTCTTCAGTCAAAAATGTAGCAAAGACCCATAGCAAATGTGACCCTGTGATGACCAGACTGATAAGAGGGTGAACTGGGAATTATAGACTTTATGGGAATAAATGGAAATTATGTCTATAATGTGAATACAGTATGAACTGGGAGTTTGAGATCTTGATGACAAAATAGAACTGTAATTATTATTATTCTCCACTAGATCGCACTCTTTGCCAGGTTAATGCTATTGTCATTCACAATAGGACTACATCAAGTTCAGCACTGAACCTCACTCAAGTAGGACTCTTTAATATCGTGTAAACAGCAAGATTATGATTCATTAGTGTAAAGATTTGTAAAAATTTTGATCAACAAGGTGTTTTTGCTTTATAGGACAATGTTTTTTTGTAACTAACTTCCCACAGGGTAATTAAGTAGTGGATAAGAAATCCCCGGAATAACAGCCAACAATTTATCATGATAAGACTTATCAATATTATAAAGGTGTATGCAAAACATTAAATGTCAGGGCCATGTGAGTTGATATATCTGACCTTTTTGAACTACACAGAATATTATAATAATAATATTTATAGAATACTATTCAGAATTTGATTTCTAAATGTTTGATTTATACTAAAATTAATCTCTTATGTCCTCACTCTCTACTCCTTTTCCAGCTTTACAGCACACATCAAAACCAGTTTCCACGTCCTTCAGTTACTGGATTTTTTTTATGACTTTTTAAATGTAGTTTTTAACCCTTTGTTGTTGTTGTATAGCCTCCACAGTAAATAAAGCTAGCTTAAATAGTAGAGCCTCTTAAATGTGATGAACAAGACCACGATTATCATCATTTATAGGCCTACGTTTAACCAGTCATAAATTACCGAGACCACATATGTCGAACAAATGAGGAAAATCGTGCAGCTGAGCAACTATTGAGTTGTAAAGAAAGGCAACAGGGAAATTCATAGTAGTATGCCAAGTCAAATTTTACAATTCAACATGTGATTCAATAGGCTACTTGTTGACAATAGCATGCCCACGAGTATGCCTAATAAAAACATATTTGGGGAAAAATGTTCTAGAGATTATTTTAAAAAGTCAAATTATGTCTATAAGCCTACTATACCGTATCGTGTCTGTATGAATGCACGTTCAAATAGATTGTTTACCTCAGACCGCTGCTGAGATGTTCACATGAATGACCCTGACCATAGACCCTGACCCAGGCTACTCACTTTCCAAGAAAACAGAGCGCCGGTGTTCCCAGTTTACTGTTCCACTAGTCGTAACATCACCCCCACACGTGGACCAGCCTGGTGACCGCGCGCATCCGCAGCAGTACATTCGGTGACGACACACCCCATCACGCTCCTGTGCGTGCAGCACTGTCCTAATTGCGGGACAACTCACATGGCACACGGGGACACTGCGACTGCAACGAGCAGAAAAACAGGGAAGCATGTCTCTATGCGCATCGATGCATTGAAGATGTTTCGAATATCGTTTTTTAGACATTTGCTTGTGGATTGAACGGTCCAGCGCGAGCGTTTCCATCGTAAAGCCCGGGCACATGCAAGAGAAGACTGGCGAAACTAATTATTTACCAGTCGTTTGTTTTTTAGTTAAGAGATAAGTTAAATGTAGTTACTGTTTGAAGACGTTCCTGTGGCAATTTAACTACTAAAAGCCGTTTAAAGTAGGACTTTTAAAAATGATGTTTTCGTAAATGAAAATTCAGAACCGAAAATCTTAAAATGAGGCTCGTGAGAAAAGGATTAACGAACACCGGATCATTCTAAGTGAAGCCATTATTTAGGAATATGTGATTAAAGTAGCAACTGTGGGAAAGAAAGCAGTCGCTGGAGCTTTATTGAGTCACGCGGACAGTAGGTTAGGAGGCGGCTCAAAGTGACCTACATTCATAAAGCTTAGTCTTCGCGTTTTGAAACTTGATTGTAATGATGATATAGCCATGTTATATGTATATAAAACATTTGTTTCCAGTGATTGTCTTTATTGTTATACTTTTATGAATTTATAAAAGAACATAATTCATATAGCCTAGGCTATTCATCTCGTTTAAGCAGGAAAACAATTTGGGCCAAACCCCAAAAAGCTTTTGTCTTAACCACAAATCATTGGTCAGAAATTTTGACATAATAGACATAATAAAGCCATTGTGGTCTCAGAAAAACATCAAAGTCAGAATACATTTTCCGGAGATTATGGGAAGTTGTGTGGGAAAATCAGGATTTTTTCCAGACCAAAAAAAAAAAAAAAAAAAATCTCTCGACTCGGGGGCATATGAGGGTGGAAAGCATGATAATTCGAAAATACTACAGGTTTTCTACTAATACAAAGGTTAATGCTAAATCCTGAAGTATCCCTTTAATGCTTTGGTTGCATTCCCACAAATGAAATGAGTTGTTTTTTGCATTTTGGGCATGTGTGAAAGTGAAGCCATTATTTAGGGAGCATTGACTTGACTTGTTGAAAAATGTCATCTGATAGATAAGCTCATGTTTTGGCCTGGCTGGTCAAAGTCCAGATTTGAACCAGATAGTGAATGGTCTCACATTAAACTCAAACGAACTTGGGAAGCATTTTTCAGTTACTCATGAACTGTTTGAAGCAATTAACATTGACTAAAACAACAACTCTTCTTCCTGTAAAAATCTGTCTGCAAGTTGGGGAAGGCTATTCTGCACCAAGTTAGCATACTTTATCTACAGTAACCTATATGCTAATTATTTATGTGATTAATGCTAATTTCCTAATTTGTGATTAAACAAAAAAGACCGATAAATATTTTGGCATGGCCTACTTTTTTCCCCCAGGAGTGTGTGCTTATAATGGCAGAAGTTTAGCCTAAAGGCCTTTTACCAGTTAGATGCTGAGAAGCGCACGAGCAGCCCACTGTTGCCATGGTTACCTCCTCATTTGGACCCTTTGGCTATGGCTAGTGTCTGTTTATTTTACCACGTGAATAATAAGCGAATGTTTGTGATTATAGAAAGGAAAGGATTATAACCCCTGTTAAAATCTACTTATCTGTAATTATATGAAACATTCATTTTAAGAAAACCAGCTCCGTGTCAATAATTCCAGCCCGATCTCATGAAAGTTCGTGTCTATGGCACGAATGTCATTTCTCGTGGCATTTATACGCCAAAAACAGTTTTTGCGTGTATTTGGCACGCGATTTTCGCGTACATATGATACGCACTTTTTTGCGTATAATACGCACGAACTCCCCACCCCCCTCCCCCCTAAACCTAACCCAGGGTTTTTTAGTGCGTACCATATACACGGAAAAAACACTTTTGGCGTATAAATGCCACGAGAAATGACACTCGTGGTATAGATACGCATCTTCATGAGACTGTGTTTTTGCTCACTCTAAAAACATGCATCCCTATTTTACCAACAAAGACAGTCTTGGCTCTGCTGCCGCCTTTGGTGTGCCCAGATGATGGAGGGAAAGTGCAATGTTGAGAGGCTAATATGAGTGTGACTTCCTCACGTGGTCGAGCACGAGCGCAGTTGCGCCAGTCAGACAACACAGAGAGGACGAATAGGCACAAGGATGAAACTACAATTCAGATTATGAGTCAAATGATGATTATCATGCTGCACGTTGTAAATCGTCATTGCTAAAAATATGCACGGCTGACAAGGTGTGGTGCTTTCTGGAGAGTCGAGATTTTTAAGGTTTTTGACGGGTCACCTTAAAATCGAACAGGCTAATAACATAAATAATTTTCTTATTGCAGAAATATTATTTCTTTATTTATTTTTAATCGGAAATAAATACAATATTTAATTAATATTAACGAAAGTTACTGCAATAGTTTTTGGCAGGCCTATTCAGCACCCACATCACTGGTCGGAATATAGCCTACAGACCAGTGTTGTATGTGAGTTGGGGGCAGGGTACGGAGTGAGATTGCATGTGAACTCAGAGACTTGTCAAACTTAGTGACTGACTTGTCAAACTCAGTAGTGCCGTAGCTGTGAAACGCGGGAGTCTGCGTGTGCAGCTTAGTCCACTCATGCGATTAAGTGTGCGCTCCCGGTCTCATGGTGTTTGATGCAGGTAACGTGGTGGGCAAACGTGACGAAAACTTCATCTCGTCTTTGCAGTGGCGCTGTTATTATCCCATCTTCGTGACATATATACACAACCAGCAACCACCAAAAATATTCAGAAAATTGCCATAAAGATATGGTCCAAAAATAGAAAAGGCGTGGTCAGTTCAATACATCAGGCAACTCTTGGTGCAAACAGATCTTCGCCACACCAATGAATCCTGTTATGTTTTTCCACTCGCCGCATTGTTTGTCACGTGCAGTGTCACGCAGTGTTGTTATACTGTTGAGAATGATTAATCATTCCTGCAATAAGGCGCTCGAGAGATTCACGTGAATGCAACAAGTGGCTCGTGCAGTGCCACAAGCTAAGTGATGTTACGGATGGAAGCGATTCAGCTTATTGCGGCGAGATGGTCTATTTAAGTAGCACGATTTTATTCTAAGACACGTGCCTGCCGGAGCCCCCAAAAGAGGATAATGGCCTTCCAAAAGCTGGTCAGTTTTTCTCCGGGGAGACGCTCTATCTGGGACACAGTGAGAACTGAGTTTGGAGGTGAATCGTTGTTTTTGAAAATAAAATTAAAATAGCCCCAAAAGCCGAAAAAGCGCAGGAAGTGCCAAAATAACTTCTAAACACGACTTTAGACATTTTGATCGATCGTGCATTGTAAACCTGGTGAGCACAAGTTACTAAAGTGAAATATGGACAAACTCAGCAATTGGGTTACATTTTTTAATTAAATTTTTTTAACCCAACGTTTGGGTTTGTCCATATTTGACCCAAAGTTGGGTTAAAACAACCCAGCATTTTTAATAATTAGGCTAAAGAGGGTGTGTGTGTGTGTGTGTGTGTGTGTGTGTGTGTGTGTGTGTGTGTGTGTGTGAGTGAGAGAGAGAGAGAGAGAGAGAGAGAGAGAGAGTATTTTACCTTACAACTCAATGGTTTAAACCATAAATGTCCGTATGTGTCCACATGAATTGGTGGTAGCACATTTAATTAAATCATATGGTTAATTTAATGTTATTCCAGCGTGAAAATTATGAAAATAAACACATTTGGCATGATAATATAGGTCCATTTTCTGATATTTCTATGTGTGCAATGTGTCCAACTAAGAAAAATCCAGTCCCCTGCACATAACCAGATCCTAGGGCCCTCCTCATCTGAGACATTTTTCCACTTTCTTCTTCTGTAATTACAGTGATGTCCCGGATATACTGTTTATTCACTCTAGAGTCTTTGCTAATATGGAATATATAACAATCAAAATACTTTTCAACAATTAACATAGGCTACTTATAACTCACAATAATTGTTTGCATATAGAAACACAGAGGAATTTTCTTATGCCAAATATTAAGATAACAGCATGAGACGTTTGAAAAAGTTAGAAATGTAGTCGAGTAGCAATACTTTGTCAGAGTATTATTTTGGGAAACTTTTACTTTACTTCATTCCAAAGCTGCATTATATCCTCGTTATTTCAAAATGAAGGAATCACCAGCCCTTTTGAGAAGCAAGTGAATGCCTTGGTTCTATTCTGGTTGGTTCACAAATCACACTAAACTATTCATTTGACATGTCTGGAATTGAATGTCTACTAAGTTTAAATAGAAAGTTTACCTATTTGAAGATCAATCCAAATTAAATGTCTGCACTAATATTTCTTAGTGTTGTTGACTAGTGCTGGCTAAATAAATGATAAACATTGTTAATCGATCAGTACTTTTAATACTTATACTCTTACTGGAGTAATAATATCTGCATTTCATCCAACACCGACGTTTTGTCATGAAATATTGCATTGTTTGAGTAGTGGGAGCAAAGATTTTTCCTCTATAGAGACTGAAACATTAAAAAAAAAAAACTTCCAAGAAGTCTATATCCCTTGAACTGAAAACTTCTCCTTTTACAAAAAACACTTTCACGCGTAAAACGCAAGCAGTCACAGTAATACAAACAATTCCTCTTGACATCAGTCGATTTCAAACTCTTTAACTTGAGGCAGCACGTGCGTGGGGAGTTTTAAAATTCGTACAGAAATGTGTTCTGGAGAAAGTGTGTCACTGGGCCACGAGGTTTTCGCTGAGGTCACATGTACACATTTCGAGCCTCGTGCAGCGGCGGTGAAGTGGGTGCGCCTGCGCTCGTCTCATCCAAGGATGCTCCTTAACGAAGCAGTCTAAGCAAAACCGGGCAGACTTGACGGAACAGTTCAGAGCGACACAGATTGGGCGAGTGACAGGACAGGCGCACTGGCTTGTGATACATTTTCATTGAATGATCCACATTTCACTGACGTCTTTGCGCAGCCTTGAACATATTTCACGAGCTTATAGCAGACGCGCACCTATGCGATTTAAGGAGAGCCATTATTGGCAGTTATGACTTTATCGTAAAGAAAAACAGAAGTGAATCTAAAGAGAGTGCATCTCCACTCAGGGTGTTGCATTGGAAATTGTCAAACACTTGCATGACTTTACTGGACCTCAACATGACGACAGCAGTAGACACAAACAACACAGGTAAGAGTCTCTTGATGCTTTAAGAATCAGTCTGGCTCAGCGATTTGTTTAAACTTTCTGCTTAATCATTATCAACTTGCATGTTCATAAATGTGTTGCATTATGACTGTTGGGCAAATGGTCCACAAACTAAATATAGGCTATAGCCTAATTATTGCTTGTTGCGGTGAAACGTCACAGCTAGCCTATATATAGGGATAGGGTATAATTTTTCCTAATGCCGGATTTGACAGTTAATCGACGTATCAGGGCTTGCCGAATTATCGTTTTTATATTGTATTCTTCTGAAACAAATAATCACGAAGATGGTTAATGACATAACAAATATTTCGAATGTGTAGATAGTTCATTATTTCTTGATAAAAGTGCCTTCATGTGTGAAACGAGTGTTAACAGTAGGTATGCGTAATTTTTAACGTGAGAAAAGTTCGCGATATAGATAGAATGAATATGACGCAGGCAAGGACATCACGAGTTAAGACAGTGTGTTCTCGTGAAATTAGGGGAACTAGGTCATAACTGAAAAGTCAGGTGTACGGACATCCCTGTGATGCAGGCGAGCGTCGAATATCCTCTCTCGATTCACATGGACCGCCGAGCATAGCCATGTGCTTTTTGTTTTCATTCTTCTCTCTCCGCCTACTATTGGTAAGCTTTGGCGCTCATTACATAATTCCGCCTTGCGATGCGTGTCTGTCCTCCCAGCGCGAACCCGTGTGTGACGCTGCAGTGTGAGCCATGTGCGCGCTGCGATTGGCCCGAAGAGTGAGACGCGGGGGTGGGCATCACGTTAACAACGTGTTCACTTCAAAACGGACATGAAATTGATCCAGTTTAACGTAACAGTTTTTTCCTCTTTCCTCTGACATGATTACGTCACAAAATATCCCCTATTTCCATTAATTAACATAGTGTTTAAACATATTATTAGATTTATCTTGGAATATGAACAATAATATGGCTAATTTTGTTTATGATACAACAAAGAAGAAATTGTTTTATATGCTCCATGACTATGATGTTTCATCTCTAGTCCAGATTAATTGAATACATAGTTCGAAAACTGCCATTTCTAAACGCTCGATAGTGATTGGTCAGTCGTTCATTCTGAAATCAAATATCCATTGATAATGACTGTTGCCCATAGCAACACTGTTTATACCTTATCGTACATCTGTGCTTGCGTTATTTTTCTCGTATCACTCCCCAGTAAAACAGTAAAAAAAAAAATTCTGATACCACAAATAGCAACCATTTATTAAAAAAAAAATTAATCACTGTGTTGGTAAGTGGGGGAAATTCAGGTGCGAATCGTACTCGCCCTTTACCTGGCGTAAATTCACTGCTGTGCCCAGTTTTGAGCTTAAGAGACAAATATAATGAATTAGTCTTAATGTAGAGCAAAAAGCTTGCTCATTGCATGTTTAAAAAAGCGGCGCGGGTGTGTGTTTTGAGGGGCGTGCCTAATGAACGGAGTCTCGTTGAAGGGCTGTCCTTGTGTGGCGCACGTGGAGGGGAGGCGTGCTCCCCCAATGATCCGCCTGAACAGCTCACACGCGCCCCTGTTGTGCTTACACAAGTATTTCCTTTGACAGAACGTTTAGGAAAGTCTTAAGTGTTTAGATTAAAAAACATTAGGAGCCAGAGGAAGCACGTTTTTGAACATAAGCAGGGTGAAGATCTAAAACCACTGCTGCCTTGTAACTATAACAGAAACATCCACAACGAACTCAAAGTCTAAACCAGTCTAGTGGATCTAATTTAATTTAATTTGTGACACTAGCGTTTCCATGTTGCTGCTCCACCTGACACAGTGACTTCTTGACCTTTTGTGCTAGTGCACATTATGTAACTTCTAATTGGTTTGGCATGTAAAATGTTGTAAAGATTAAACATGAAAAACACTTTGATATCCACTGCTTAACACTGAAATAAGAGCACTCTGCAGAGTGCTTAACTCTTGCATTGTCAAAACAAGATCTTGACCAAAAATTGATGCACCACTTTCTGGAAATAAATTTTTATCTAAAATTGACAATGCAAGAGTCTAGCACTCTGTAAAGCCTCCTCCGGCACATCTCAAAGACTTTCACTGAAATAGGTCTGGAGTCAGAGGTGCCAATGCATGTGTGAAAATGATCCCAACCAATCTTGACATTGTCATCATGGAATATGACCATGATGTGTCTTCCTACATCAAGCACAGTGATTTGGTGTGCAGGAGGAAACAGTAAAACATGAGCAATGGATACTGAGTTTAACTTCAGGAGACCAAAGGTTAGGATAGGCAGCAGGAAAGTATTGGACTCTAGGGAATAGTATACATGCTAGAGTCAATGCCTGTTGTTGTAAACTCTAACACACTGCACAGTTCCTTAAGAGCAAAGTTGACTAATCTTATCTGATTTGAGCTGATGATGCAAACTAATAAACAGGATGCAAGTCAAACAAAAACAGAGTTGTAAATGTTATTTATCAATGCACATGTCTGGGCATGTGCTACCAACACATGCAGAGTTGTCCATTTGATACACAGAAATGTCATGAGTCAAATGTGGCTGGCTCACATAGTTTATCGCTGCCAGTGAAACTATAAACCACAAAAAAAGGCCCTCTGAGACACAAGCTCAGGAAAAAAGGGAGTGGTCGCTGGAATTTTTTAATGTCCCCACCCAGTTTACAATAACAATTCCTAGAAAGTATTCCTATTTTCCACCAGGACAGATTCTCTCAACTTCCTTAGCACCATCTGTTTCAGTGAAACCACATGTAATCCATGAGAGAGGTATTTATGGGAACATTTTTATGAGGATGTACCCACAAGACTGTTTTAGGGAGGAGGAAAAAACAAAATACCTGACAACATTTTCAACTCCCTCTCGGTGGGCCTCTCTCACTTTTTGTTTGGGAGCAATCTAGTAAGTGTACTTTTCTTTTTCATTTCTAGGTGGGGTGATATCATACATCGGATCGTGCGGAGGCTCTCCCAACCGCACCAGCCCCGTGTCCATGTACAGTGAGAATTCCAACAGCAGCCTGCAGTCCTTTACGCAACCCTGCTTTGGCTCTTCATTCCCACCCTCCCCTAATGGATCCCATGATTCCTCACGGATGTACACCAGCAGCAGCAGCAGCAGCAGCAGCTCGAGTTCTGGATCAGGAGAGGAGGGAAGCTCATCATGCTCTGGTGGATCCCCAAGAGGCCGTGATGATGTTGGAAGTGCACGCAATTCACCCAACAAATCAGTTGCCACTCTTACTAGTAAGTGATAAAAACCATGCTTTACCTGATCAATGGACAGTATGGTATCCAGGAGAACGACTAGAACATCTGACTTTCCTTCCAGAGCTGAATGGAATGGTTTTGCTGTGCAAAGTGTGTGGCGATGTGGCTTCTGGTTTTCACTATGGGGTCCATGCCTGTGAGGGCTGCAAGGTAAGAAAATAGCGTCTGTTTACATATAAGAAAAAAGAATTTTTAATTAGAGCTTTCGTTTAAACAAAAAACTAACATTATCTGCATGTTGCACAGGGATTCTTTCGACGCAGCATCCAGCAGAACATCCAGTACAAAAAGTGCCTGAAGAATGAAACTTGTACCATTATGAGGATCAACCGGAACCGGTGCCAGCAGTGCCGTTTCAAAAAGTGTCTGTCCGTGGGAATGTCCCGAGATGGTGAGTATCAAGACAACCAAGCTTGGAGAAACACAGAGAAACATAAAAGTTTAGGGATGCACTGATATTAATTCTGACTGACTGTGGAAATGAGCATTTCCAATTTCAGCAAATATGGATAAAATAAAAAAAATCTAAAATACCACCCAATATCAGATATAGTACCAATACTTCCTACATCCCTGGAAAGGGTTCTAAGTAGAACATACATCAATATGACATTTTCTGTACTTTTTTTTAACCCCCAGCTGTTCGTTTTGGTCGCATCCCAAAACGCGAGAAGCAGCGTATGCTAGCCGAGATGCAGAACGCCATGAACAACATGGTGAACAACCAGCTTCAGACTGAATTCCAGCTGGCGAGCATCACATCAAACACCCCCTGCTCTTCTTCGTCCCCAGCCGCCACTTCCTCATCTCCTTGCCCAGGCCTTACAGTGGGGCCGCAACCCCAGCCCCCCGCAGTGGCCGTAGAACCAACCTCATTCCCCCCGGGCCCAACATCCCCAACGGTGCAACCGGCTCAGAGCTCCCCACCTCTTGCCTCTTCTCCACCACTGTGCTCCAGCCCAGGTGTAGACAAAACCATCGCCGCCATTACCCGGGCACACCGCGAGACCTTCGTCTACGCTCATGATAAGTTAGGTTCAGCGCTGCTGCCTCACAACGGCGAGCTGGACAACCGAAGCAACAACCGCTGCATGGCTGGATACCATCCCAATGGCCACAACACCATCTACCACCATGATAATAATGTTGCTCATCATTGCAACAACTTCGAGGTGCCATCAGAAAACGGCCTCCATTTTCAAGCCTCCCAAGCACCTGGACAACATCAGCAGCACAATAACAACGGCCAGCGATCTCCAAATAGTAACCTCTACGGCGTAAGCCACAGTCAAGACTTAAACAGCAGCTCACAGGGTCAGAACTGTCCGTGGAAAAAACGCAAGGAGATTCTGCTGGTAAGACCTTTGGTATTCTAACGATATGCTCCGAGTACCAAGTAAAGAAGTCTTGGACTTTTGATTTTGAACGGATTTCTTTTTTCCAGGCTTGTCCAATGAACATGCATCCTTCCTCGGACCCTAACAAAACACCCCAAGAAATTTGGGAGGAGTTCTCTCTCAGCTTCACCCCAGCTGTGCGAGAGGTGGTGGAGTTCGCCAAACACATCCCAGGGTTTAGCTCTCTATCCCAAAACGACCAGGTCACTTTGTTGAAGGCCGGAACATTTGAGGTAAGTCAATCAGACTTTTGTCAAATATAAAAAAAGGCCACAATGCCAAATTAGGTTTTACTAAGTATGCTTTATTTTTGAATCTCTCCTTCAGGTCCTCATGGTACGCTTCTCCTCGCTGTTCAACGTAAAAGAGAAGACTGTTACGTTCATCTCAGGCGCCACCTACAGATTGGAGGCTCTGAAAGGCATGGGCATGGGTGATTTGCTGGGAACCATGTTTGACTTCAGTGAGAAACTCAACTCATTAGAGCTCTCAGCAGAAGAACTGGGACTCTTCACTGCAGTGGTGCTGGTTTCTGCAGGTAGGTTGCATATTAGTAGTATTAAAAGGATTATTCACTCAATGATAAATCTGTCATCATTTACCCAACCTTACAGTGTTTCAAGCAAATTAGACTTCACTTAATCTTACAATGAAAAATTAGGATATTTTTAATGAAACCTTGAGAGATTTCTGTGTCTCTACTGGATGTCCAGGTAGAAGAGC
Source organism: Pimephales promelas (assembly GCF_988280905.1). Taxonomy (NCBI): domain Eukaryota; kingdom Metazoa; phylum Chordata; class Actinopteri; order Cypriniformes; family Leuciscidae; genus Pimephales; species Pimephales promelas. Next base: position 17,233,779 of record NC_142771.1, on the reverse strand, counting down.
CAAAAAGGTCATGAAGGTGTTATAAAACAAATCCATAGGAATCAAGCAAATCCAATGAATCAAGATATATGATCACTTTATTTGATGAATTATCTTTATTAAGTTTTGGTTAAACTTGCAATGCATGACTTGCTTTCTTCTGCGCAAAAAAAAAAAATATATATATATATTTTGAAATATTGTTTATACAATTGAAGTCAATGGTGCCCAAAACAACATCGGACCCCATTGTCCTTCACTGTGTGAACAAACACCGAGGCGTTTTTAAAAATATCTTCCACAGAAGAAATGCATAAACAATGACAATTTAAATTTGAGTGAACCATCCCTTTAATGGCTTGACACTACATACAGTATATCATATAGAAAGTACATTAGTTTGATCCACTAATTATTTTGGTCTCTCATTGTTTGTTTCTTTTGAACAGACCGTTCTGGGACTGAAAATGTGAATTCAGTGGAGATGCTTCAGGAAAGTCTAATCCGGGCTCTCCGAACCCTCGTCAACAACAACACCCCTTGCGACTCCTCCCGATTCACTAAGCTGCTGCTCAAACTTCCTGACCTGCGCACGTTGAATAACATGCACTCGGAGAAACTGCTCTCTTTCCGCATTGACGTCTGAGGTTGCAAACCACTGCCATGAGTAAAAGTGGGTCGCCGCTGCTTGACTGCAAGGCAAAAAAAGGGTACAAACATTAGAACCCGTTCCAAGAGAACAAACCAGAAAACAAACCAATGCATTTGGCACTTAAAAGCACTTGATGACACATTTGAAGGGATACTTTGGTGTCTAAAGGTCGGTCAGTAGCCTTTATGGCTAACTAACTATATTTAGGGCAGTTAAAGGGGTCTTTGAGCCACATGTCATTGCTTACTCGAAATGGGTGGTAATAATGAAGCAGAAAAAAAACACTCACATTCAGACTGCATCTGCATAGGGAACAAGTGCAAAATGTTTCTTGCAAGGCTTCACAGCCAGGCCAGAAGGATCTCCAGGCCACTTCCAGAGAGGAGACAACAGCAGCAGATCAGAGCGTCTCCTCATATCCAGGCCTGGGTTCCCGCTACACCCACACTCAGAGATTGAATCATTTTAGCAATGATGCAAATGACAAGCTATACGTGGTATGAACCTTCATGCATATTCACATCCCTGTGACACTAAAAATATTTGTAAATATGATATACATACTTTAAATGTTTTCAAATGTATAATATATATATTTTTTTGTAAAGTTCACATGCTCAACGCAGATGATATATAAATATGAGCACAGACATAGAAGTAGAGTATATGCATATTATAGAACTTCCGACATGTATTTCAGTTGTCTTTTACTTCATAAAGCCATTTTATGAAACAAGAGTGCTGCGTGTTGTCTTTTTTTTCCATGACGAAAAACCGAATGTGTCGAATAAATCTTGGTTTACCTGTGTACTGAACATGTTTATTGTAAAAGAATAAAAATTGTATAAAAACAAATGAAATGATATATCAATTATATATACAGAATGTATATATAATATTAAGTATTATATATAGTGTACTACTATACATACTAATAAGTTGCTTTTCAGTGTCAAGAGATCATTTCTGTCCTCTAGTGAGAGCTGATGTGTGAACAAATATAGAATACAGGAAATTATGCCAATTCTTTAATTTCCATAAGTGCTGCAATTAAATAGGACAGTAGTGTTATCTGACAATAGGTAATTCAATTAGTACAATATGCTGTTCAAAAGTTTGGGGTTAGTATGGATTTTTAAAATAAATTAATACATGTATTCAGCAAAGACATATTCAATTAATCAAAAGGGACAGTAAAGACATTTATAATTTTACAACAGATTTTTCATTTCACATAAATGCTGTTCTTTTGAACTTCTCATTCAAAGAATCATAGTGTCAAAAAAAATTTAAATAATAATAATAATTAATAATAATTAACAATAATTATATATATATACTGTATATAAAGCAGCACAACTACTACTGTTTTCAACATTAATTATAATAATATTTGTATATATATATATATATATATATATATATACTGTATATAAAGCAGCACAACTACTACTGTTTTCAACATTATAATAATATTTGTTTGAACACCAAATTATTTCTGAAGGATCATGTGAGACTGAAGGCTGGACTAGTGATGCTCAATTCAGATTTGACATGACAGGAATAAATTAAATTAGATTTTTTTTTTTACATGGTACAATATTTCACAATATTAATATCTTTACTGTATTTAATTAAATACATTCCTCCATAGTGAGCAAATGAGACTTGCATTCAAACAGCAATTAAAGAACGGAATAACATTGGAAATTTACAAAAATGAATGGGACATTTAATACTGCAACCCTAACAGACAATGAAATCTAAATAGCTAAAGCATCTAAAAGTTCTTGCAAATGGTTATTATACTATTAAAATATTTAATTATAGTAAGTCAACACAAGTAGAAAATGATTAAAAAAAAGTGGGAAAAAATATAATACCTACCTCATTTATAGTAAATATAAATAAACATAGTACATTAAGTTTAACAGTATATACTATTTTTTAACATATGAACGAATGTGGAATAATGAGGGGAAAATATGTTTCACCTTGCTAGGGCAAGCAAACACCACTGACAAGATCTTTGTCATTATTTGCCAAGACCCGTCTTAGTTTTCCCTGTTAGACATGGAGTCTGATCCACAAAGACAATTGTCAAAGCACAGCGCAGAGTCCAGGCCCTATCTCATTACAGACAGCAGAATGAGCTGTCCACACACACATGGACCCAGAACTGGGTCATTGTGCCCTCATAATCAGTTTCACAGCTCCCTATTGGCCAAATCCAGAACAAACCTCACATCTTATTTGGCCAATAAGAGCAGCTCCTGTTGTGTAGCACCAGAGGGCGGATAACTGGAACAGAATGTGGAGTCATGCTCTAAGTGCCAAGTAGAGTATATCAGAATAACCATGTGAAGAAAAAAAAAATAAGACTGAATTTGATCTCTTTTCTTAACAAGCTCGGGGGTGGCCAGAGGCCAACGTGATTTACATGTATGAGTCGGAAATGTACGACTCATACGACTCATGTAATTTAAAAATGAAAAAAAAAAAAAAAGATTCATACAACTGTGTAGTAAAGAACTAAAAAAAGGGAGGATTAAATGTCCAGGCAGCAAAAGACCAAGCTTTAAGAAGTCTAACTTGTTACCTAACCTGTTATGTCAGACAACAGCATATGGAATGTGCATGTGGTGCTTACATAGCGCTGCCCTCTAGTGTTAAAAACAAGAGTAGATGCGCAAAAGTCAAACGAGATGCCATTTAATACATTTTAGATCAATTTTATTTACACAAACATGTGACCTCCTGTAATTACTGACAGAATAACGCAGAGCTCATATCTACATGAAAACATGTAATGAGTCTCAAATTTAAATACTCAATCCTTTTATACGGGTGAAGAGCAATTTTATGCAAACTAATTATAAAGACAGTCTGGGTTGGTTAGGTAAAGACTGAAAGCACTTTATAACTCACAATACGTACAAAAACACAATGCAGATATTCATGTATATATCAACAATGCAACTAGAACTGCACAATGCAGAGTAGACTCTGACTCAAGACATACGTGATGGAGATCTTCCTTTCTGAGTTAGGGCAGAAGTACATTTTGACGTTCACATCAGATGTTCGGATTGGAGGAGAGAAACTCAAGCCACTCTGTCAGGACAGGATGTTGCTCTGAGGGCTGAAAGAGTCATTTATTAATGAACAAACTGAACTCAGAAATTAATTAGGAAAAAACATGTTACAACGATCTGAGCTGGAAACATCTTGACCTCTTATAATATAATGAAATGACTTCAATGCATCTCTTCTATGATGAGCAAATTATATATTAAAGTCTATTTTGATATTGTTAAGGGGCGCATGAAGTAAAAAATGTCAGGATGATACAATTGTTCACAATAAAACTATAATAAAATAATACCTTCAAAAGAATTCTACACGGTTAAGTTAAGGAAATTAATATAACCAACATTAATTTGATTGGTGAAATAATTTTAAACTTTGTGAAATAATCTTTTTTTATGTTTTTACATAGCATGGCTAGGTCAGGTTGTAAAATATGTGCCATCTATCTATCTATCTTATACTAGATGGTGGTCATTAAATTTAATGAAATAAATAAAATAAAATTTAAACATGGCACAATATTTATAAAGTGGACATACAACATGGATCAGCGAATTGAAACCAAACCTTTTCACTCTTCCTTACCTGTAGATTGGTGATATCAAACAGATTGCCGTCTTTTCTCACAGACAGGAGAGTGGCTCGACCATGTGATGGGTAACCCTCCTCAACCCTCAGGTGACATACGGTGGTCGCAGTCTTGAGAAAGATCAGAAGCTTTTCAGCAGGACACCAATCAATCGCAAACCTGATGAAACAAACGAAAATTATTCTTCATGCAAGACAAGTATCCCCTTTCATTGCAGAAAAGTAGTAATGCTGAGTTCGGGTGTTGTGTAAGGGTGGTTTCACTAGAGGCGTTCAGGATGCAGGATTGCCAAACGACTAAAGAAACGTTATCAGAAAGATGGTAGAAACATTAACATTTCTTGTCTATTGCCACCCACCGCTACTTATACCAACGAAGGAAATAAGTGCATTTATAACAGCAAAAAATGTGTGAGAGCATTGCTATAGTTTGACGATATTGTATTGTAATAGAAAGCACATTCATGTTAATACCAAATTTAAAGCTATTTAAAACATTTGAAAGTAAAAGGGTTTAATGGTTATGGTTACACTTAAAATACATGTATGAGATGATAAAATCTTGCCTTTAATCATACCCAGCATGTCATCATATGAGGGGACAAGGGCTTAACCCTCTTTTCCCTTTAAACTACTCTATTATTTATTGCGATATATTTATGTATAATATGGAAATGTTTTTTTTTTATTTATCTATACGTCTAATATTGTGGTATTTTAGTACACAGTCATGTATAGGATTACAATTTTAAGAATCTGTATAAGATCTGCTGATCTTATGTCCTTACACAACATAACATGAAAAACTAACGTAGAGTAAATTGAATTTAGCATTTAAGGTTATGATGATGATGATATCAGCTGTTAAGCATGAGATTCCTGCCAGTCCTAATCTCTCTATTGTAAGTTAAATGAATCAGATTACTGAGACTCAGTCTTTATTTGGCTCTGGGGAACCCCTGGCTCAGTTGTTGAATAGTTAGGCTGATTATCAATGTATTTGAATGAGACTTATGCTGATGAGATGAGATCAGGACTGGGGGAACCTAGCTGACTCCTGCCTTTCATTTACATGCCACCACTGTGTAATCCCACCCCCCTTGAAATGTATATAAACTACAATGTATACTGCTATAATTAGACTTGATGACTGCAGCTACTGACAGCTCGTGTTTTTAATGATACAAACAAGTCTCATGGTCTTCGCTTCTGAGTTTCGAACATGCCAATAAAGCTCATTTGAATTGATTTGATTTTCATCCTTACAGTTCATAACTTAAATTAGAACATTCTGCAGCAGCTAGTGCCAACCGAATATATTCCATAATTGAATGTTTTTAGAAGTGACAAAAAAATCTGAAGGCTGTCCATCATTTTTCCAGATTACACTGAGGGAGATCTGTTGTAACATGTAACTGTAATTCATATTTTAACCGAAATGGGCTTTATGTGCAGCTGCACTACTTCCTGAAATTCAGCCAGCTCCTTGTTTCCTGTCTGCCATTATTGGACAAATTAATTAACACCTGAATTAATCAAGTTTGCCCAATAATGGCAGACAGGAAACAAGGTGCTGGCTGAAGTTCAGGAAGGAATGCAGCTGTGCATAAAGCCAATTGTATTTTGTAATATTGCAGAGTTCATTTCAACTCATTCAGGCACAAAATCTTGTGTTTTAAGGCCCGTTCACACCAAGAACGATAAATATAAAGACAACTATATTAACGTCCACACCAACGGACGGCATTGTTCTGTTTATTCTAAGCGCGTGCTTGTCTGTCACTTTAAATGCACAGGCTCTTTACAGCAGGATGTATTCTGATTGGCTGTCAATGTTTTTCTATTTATCATTCATCAGCTGGATAAAATCACGGGTAATAATAGATTGACAGAATTTTTATGACCCTGTCCATCAAATAGTGTCTGCTTATCAGTATTAGGACACTTATTTTGAGCAAAACATGCTGAATGAAGACAAGACTATGCAGCCGTCACACATTTTACAGGTTACAGTAAGATTTGAGGATGAGTTGTATGATGCCTTTGGGTTTTTGACCTTCTTCTTTATCAGCATTTGATATGATTGATTATACTTTAAGAAAATGTACCTGGAGTGAAGAGCCTGAATCTCAGACAGCATCTCTCCTTGACTTATGTACCGCTCCATCACCTCCACAAGAGCGGCACTCACTTGCCTAATCGGGCCGTTCACCGCCTCCTCTACCAGGCCAGCCGTTCCCTGAAACACCTGCAGACAGGAAAGATGTACATTCAAATAATGTCATGAAGCACAACGAAAACCAGGTAAAACTTAAAGGACAACTCCGGCGCAAAATGAACCTTTAGTCTAATTACACATTGTTACCTAGTCAACCGTTATCTGAGATTTGTTTTCATGATTGCCGAATGTAAATAGTTTTATCTCTAAAAACAGTTTAGCCTATAACGCTAGTATAATGCTAGTATATAGGGCATAGAGTAATGACAAATAAAAATCGCTTGTTATTACCACTAAAAAGGCTCAAAATAGCCCCACAGTAACACGACAGCATAAAAAGAGTCCCTACATTCAAACCGAAGCATTGAGAACTTTGCCAGTGTCCATACAGTTTAATAAGCAGATGTTTAAATTTCGCGAATTCAGGAAGAAGCCATCTTGGAAAAATAGTCTCTACCAGTCGATCTACGAACGCCGATCCAAGTGCGCTGGTGAGATGTGAATAAGGTGATAAGGTGAGCGCGAATAGTAGGCTACGTGTACATATTGAAGACAAGTAAACGGTTTGTGTTTGTGTTTCTTCTGGAAACAACGGATCATATGAGATTCTGCACAGTTCAGCGCACTTGGATCGGCGTTCGTAGATCGACTGGTAGAGACTATTTTTCAAAGATGGCTTCTTCCTGTATTCGCGAAATTTACTGTGTGTATAAAATATCTTCTTATTAAACTGTGTGGACACTGACAAAGTTCTCAACGCTTCGGTTTGAATGTAGGGACCCTTGTTATGCTGTCGTTTTGGTGTGGGGCTATTTTGAGCCTTGTTAGTGGTAATAACAAGCGATTTTTATTTGTCATTACTCTAGTCTATGCCCTATATACTAGCATTGAACTAGCGTTATAGGCTAAACTGTTTTTAGAGATAAAACTATTTACATTCGGCAATCATGAAAACAAATCTCAGATAACGGTTGACTAGGTAGCAATGTGTAATTAGACCAAAGGTTCATTTTGCGCCGGAGTTGTCCTTTAAAGGGACACTCTACTATTTTGGAAAAAGCCTAATTTTACAACTCCCCCAGAGTTAAACAGTTGGGTTTTACCGTTTTCGAATCCATTCCATAGTAGGAAAGTCAATAGGACCAGATGCTATCTGGTTACTGATATTCTTCTAAATATCAGAAAATCGGCTGAATGGATTCGAAAACCGTAAAACCCAACTGTTTTAACTCTGGGGGAGTTGTAAAATGAGTCTATTTCCAAAAAAAGTGGAGTAGCCCTTTAAAAGAAATGTAGTTCTAGAGGAGTATTAGCTCTAAGTACTGACAAAATCAAAGATTTAGTTATATAATTTGACCACCACCATATGACCACTACCATTTAAAAGATTTTCAATAGTTATTTCAAACAGTAACAATAAATGTTAATCTTGAAAAATGTTAAAATCTTCAAAAACTTTTTTTATAATGACATAAATAGAAGCTCATTACGTCACAACGTAAATACATTGTCGTTTCAACATATTTTTTTTATGTATATACATACATATAGTATGCACATACATATATAGTATACACATATCTAAACACACACACACACACATATATATATATATATATATATATATATATATATATACACACACACAACAAAAATACAAAAAAGTATCTTCTGCACTACATATAAGTGCATGAACAAAGTATGTTTTATGATAAATCCTCATCCCTTACTTCACATTTCAGCACTCTCAGCATCACTTATAGAAATATATGATGTGAGAGACAGTACCTGAAGATGGAACTCGTCACTGGCTGTCATGGTGACAGAAACACGTAGCGGTTCAAGAGATTTTTCAGCAGCACGAGGCAAGAGCTCAAGGCACAGCTCAGAGGGAGTGACTGAGAGCAGCCTATACTGCATATTTCTGTGAGTCGCTGTGACCAAGGTTTGCAGCCTGAAAAAGGGGAGTTTATTATTAGCGTGGCAGTGTAATCAGTCACAACAATCTAACAATCAAAATAGACACACTTTGTAACATTATTATTATTTTTGTCCTTTTTGATCAATTTGATGCATCCTTTCTGAATAATAGTTTCATTAATTATTAATTTCTGTAACAAAAGAAACTGACCCCAACCTTTTCAACGGTAGTGTATAAAAACTCACCTGTCCCTTAATAGAGTCCAATCACTAATTTGAGCCTGCTGTCTTTCAAATTCATTCTTGAGCTTAGACAGATGAACATCACACACATTCAAGGCCTTCTGGGCTGCCTGGAGGGAATCTTCCAACTGAAAGCTGATTTGTTTCTGTGTGTGAGAATACGGAATGAGAATTTAAACAATTTGATTCAACCAGTCTGTCCCAAAGCTTCATTTTGGTGAAGAAAAGATGAAATTATTGGAGCGAACTAGTGAAATCAAGAAGTATAAAGTAAATGGATGTCTTACCTCAGCTCTCTGATTTTGTTTAGCTGTGATTCTCTCCTTCTCTTTGCACTCGTCCTTCTGAACGAGAACGAGATTTAATGTACAATACAACCACATGAAAATGTAAGTATGAAGCTTCATGTATAGCTGCATAAAACTACATCATAAAAGTGGTCTCTCATTCTATCATAGTTAGAGTTTTTTAAGGGCAACAAAAATCAGCCAAACTGGCTTTTCATCAGATTAATCTAAATTAGTTTGATCAATCAGATTCATTTATTGATAAAAGAAAGAAGTCTGATTACCTTTATCTGTAGAGTGGACAGTAGAGTCTCCAGTTTCTGCCGTTTACCCTGAAGCTCTTCCATGCGGACCTGGAAAGCACTGATCAGCCTTTCCACCTCCTGAACTCTCTCCTGATATTCTGCTTTTAAAGCCTTCCATGCAGAACGAGCTTCATTACCTGTGCACCCAAATCAACGCATAATTTCACTGCTTTGTTTAGCAATAAGCAGTCATGTACAAATGTTCATGATGTGTGTGTTACCTGGGTTTTGGGAACATGGCTCATTCAGCAGCTGATCCACTGACTCCAGACCTGCCAGCAGCTGGACCATGTCATAGACCACACACAGCTGCCTGAATATATGCTTCTGTTTCCGCCTGCAGTCCTACGCGCACAAACAAATGCCTTAAAGTCGGCACGAAACGCAAGTTGTTATAGTCTTTTCTTCCTTGTGATGTATATGCGAGTGATAAGGCAAGAAAACAAGAAACATTAGAGTGATACTTGATTTTGTCCATCTGGAATTGATTGGATGGTTGTAGTTAATAGCTGTGATGTCATGTGAGTGACAGGTTGCCCCGCCCTCACATCAAGAAAAACATCATCAGAGAAAAGACATGTCATTGCAAAAGGAAGGGAATTAAGTTGTTTTGATTAAAGGTTAAAGTTGAAATGAACAAAACAGTGATGTGCATGAGCAAATCATTTAGAATAAATACTGCAATATTCCATAAAAAAAAAGAAAAATAATTGTCTATACTGATTTCATGGTGACTTAGTTTAAAACTTCAATGTTTTATTACATGAATTAAAGGAAATCCTATATAATTTTTTTCATAGCAGTGTTTTTTTTAAAGGGACATCATCATCATAAACTGCAGTTATCTATAACAAAACTCAAAATTTACCATCAGATAAGGAGCCATAATTTCTCCCTCTCCTGTTTCCTGTAGTTCGGTGGTGTTGCATGATTTCAAGAAGGAAGGGTCAGTCCTTTCCAGAAGTCTGAAAGGAGAGACTATTATTTATTTTATTCATTAGACTATTATTCATATACTGTCTTTAAAAACTACCATGGGAAAAAAGGCTTTGATATGCATGAATTAGCAGATCCCAAAGGAAACTTTACTTAAAAAAAGGAAACCAATCCCTGTAACTTACATACAATTATCAATTAACTAAAGTGATGCATTAGGGTTGTCACTCTCGTGCACATATATTTTCTTACATAAAGAAGGGCATTATTTAATTCATCAATGACCTTGTGAAAGTTGCTCAGGTGTTTTTTCAGTGACGTAGCAAAAAATGTACGCTGTCACAAACATGAGTTATAACGTTACAGAATTATGAGAACGGGTGGTTTGGATGCAAACCCAAACCCATTACTAACTTAATGGCTATCGTTTCTCTGTAACAAAAATACCTAAACTAACATTACAATTACAACGGTGACTTTGTAAAGAAATACATTTTCAGGCCTTGTACTTTCAACCACACACATAAAATCATTTTCAAGTGAACCATTGATTCCTATTAGCATAAATAAAAAAGTATAAAACACCGTAAAATTAGTTCTTATAAACGTCTTTTTCCAGTTTGTAAGATAATACTCACGCTTCGCCTCTCACCGTCGCCATTTGTGTTTTGAAACTTACCCGCCTAACGCTGATTGGCTAGAACTGTTAGGCTTCGTCACAAACGTCAACCAATCATTGTCCATGAATGAAACACGCTGTAAAAAATAAGACTTGAATCTACCATATATGGTTATATCTATGGAATGTACAGCCAAAAAACAATACATTAGTGTTTTTTACAATATAGCCTTTTCATAGCATGAAATAAATATGTGTACATTATATTTAGTCTATTTGTTTTAATAATCAAAACAAAAACGTTTCTGGGTTGTGTTACGTCTTTTACATTGATTTAGTCTATTTAAATAAATACTTAAATAAATACAATTTTAATGCGTATAGTAATGTGTAGAATATATCAAAAGTGTTGTCATTCAGTAGCTAAAGAAAGTTAAGCAGTTCCATTTCAGTCGCTCATCATTACGATTTTTAGCTGAATAAAACTCGAAAATTAACAAGTTAAAATGTAGAGATGCTGGACAATCTATTCTATTCCACGATTAAACCGCGGGAGAGCTATCTTACTGGATTAAGGCTCATGTCTTAATTGCAAAACTTCAAAAAGGTAGTCAGATTATTAGTATTATTTTAATGAAGATTATTAGCCTGTATAAGTTTTCTATCGTCAACGCATGTCTTGTTTTTCCGATTAGGAGACCACAGCTGTCAGACTGGAACCCGTTAGCCTAGCTACATGCTTTTCAGCAACATTTATGCAATAAAACAATTCTTCAAAAAACGTTATGAAAATGCAATAAATGTAACAAATGTTATTATTTTCAAAATATCACAATTTCCCCTGATTTCTAAAAATCCTTATGAGAACACCTCAGTATAAATCTGTGCTGTCTCTTATGTTAGGATACCAGAATTCTTTCAAATTTATCCATAATATCTTTTTAAAACTAAAATACAACATCATAGAGAGAATTTGTGCAATTGGACCAACAACAGATTTACAACAAATCCATGATTAAATAGCCTAATTTACATTGATTCTATAATTTCTGGGAAAAAAATTAGCTGCGTTTATGTCAATTTTATACCTCAACCTTCGCATTAACATTAGGTGTTAAACTGTAATTTAAATCTTTTATGGACAAAACTGACTCTACAGTCTATTCAGCTGTATAACCTACTTTATATCAAACAATATGTTTGTAAAATATGACAGACAAAGCTAGATGTGCCCAAGTGAACACAAACACAGTCCAGACACAAGAGGACACCAGTTTACTCATCTTTTATTGTCACATTCATATCTATGCTCTGTATTCTTTACAAGGAGTTCAAACAATAGTGGATGAGAATCAAAGAACATCAGGCAGGCAGAGGCTGAAAGTCCCGATAATGTCTGTGGCACCTGCTGTGAGAAGGGTGAAGGGATAGTCTGATAAAGGTAGTCTCCTTCCTCTCTCATCCCCCTAAAATGTGCCCTATTTATTTCAACCAACCTTCACTCTCCTGTTGCATTATTACAGGTGAAATGAAACAATAAAAATGAAAACAATTTCAACATCATGCTGCTCTGTGTGGCCTGAAAAGATACTATGTTGCGGTTCACAGAGAAAAAGAGAGGAAATTCTATTGCAAACATAAGAGATACAATCCTATGTCATTTCTTAAAAAGCCATCAGAAACATAAATCAAATAGAAAGATGAATTTGTAAGTTAAAAAAAAGTCAGTTTAATAATAATGGGGGGGAAAAGAGACTGGATAGTGAAATTGACATTTTTATGTTATTTCCCCTCCCACATATCTATTCCATTTCCAAATTCATCCAGAACAATTTCAAAAACAACTGAAGAAAAACCATCTTTGGAAGTAAAAGACTCCTATCAGTATATGGAGATGTTGCTACCCATTTGTTTAAGTCATTTATTATTGATTCATTAAGCCTAACATTTTCTAAATTTACTTTTTGTGTCTTTTTTTTTTAACTTTTATGTCATGTCCTATGTGTTTGTCTTTATTCTAAGAGGTAGATCAACCAAAAAAAAAGAAAAAAAGAAAAGAAATTAAAAACACGTGGTTACAGACCTTTTGATTCAGGCTGTGAAATCATAAAACGATTAGGACAGAAAGTTAGTAGAAGCTCCGGGCAGAATTGCCATTTTATTGCTGATTTAAATCTAGTTTCAGCAACAACAAAACAAGAAAAAAAAACTGAAGCTGCTTTAAAGATCAGCGAGAAAAGGGCTTTTAAACAGTAAGGATCGTTCTTGGGGTCAAGGCTGCATGGCGTGGAGGTAGTGGTGGTGCCGTCGAGGTGGGAAAGGACACAGAGAAGATAGCGCAACAGGCACAAGTGTGGGTTTCGTCTACACCGAAATCCTCAGTCACTCTACGAACGCTGGTCGAGTTACATCTGTGCCATGATGTGGGGAGAATTCTAATTGAGCTTAATTGTGCACTAACCGAATTTCACAGGTTCCTCCTCCTCCCGAGCAAACCATCACACCACACATCCGTTTCCCGTCCTGCCACCCCGCCCAACTCGAAGCTCTAGGCTATGACTAGCAGGCTATTCTAGCCAAACGTCTACAGAAATGAAAAGCTCGAAATAAATTAAAACTCAAAAGTAAAATGTAACATGCACTTTCGCTCTCGTCTGCTTGATAAAAACAATCTTATGGCTAAGTCTTGAGGTAGCGTTCCTAGTTATGTGAGGTTTGAGTCGTCATCTGTAGCACCCAAATGTTTTCCATAAGGAGAGGCCAGAAACTAACACGGTGAGATACAACAGTGGCATGCAACGTCGATATGATAATCACACCCAACTATAAGCTGCGCTTCAACCTGTGGTCTACATGTAAATCTATGCACTGCAATGCAACTTTTCCCAGTGGACACTTAACAGTCCGTGTGACAAACTCCTTTGACTCGTCACAGAATTGCATAAGTTAACAACATACTATCTTTTTTCCCCAAGCTCAAGTATGCTAGCGAAACTGTTCTACTGCTTGTTCAAGCCCTCCCCACCACCAAAACAACAACAACAACAACAACAACAACGTGTGGAGGACCTGGAAATAAAAAGGATAGGAGAAAACGTTTCCAAGTGCCAAACAGGAAGTCGACTCGCGGTCCTCAGGGAACCGTGTATCTCATATATAGCACTGCATCCATTCCTGACTGCTTACAGACTTAATTAGTTCTGGAGTAGTACAACAACAAAACACAAAGAGAACCCCAGTTTGGCACAGGTATAACATGAAGAATGAATCATTTGTTAGTATTTCAAATGAGCTAGTAGCAATGTAAGAGCTGCATAAAGAACTCTGGATTATAGCTAGGTTTCTCCCCGATCAAACTACATGAATGGAGACAATTTGAGAAAATGAACGAGTAAAAATAATATCGCAAAGAAATTCAACATCAAACGACTGAACTGAATCGAGAAAACAGTCACAAACGAGGCCAGCGTGAGAGAGGGCGTTCTATTCCAGAACTAATGTCTCTTGAATCGGATACAACTAACGCAAAAAAAACGAGCGGATGAAGGTAGCGAGTGGTGAGTGGGGGTTGAAAAAGAAGGGGACATCTAAATCAAAATGTCCACTGAATCTGTCCAGGGCATCTCCATATCATCGCTTATACCTTTCACCCAAAAAGTAATAATAATTAAAAAAAAAAAGACAAATGCAATTACAATAACATATCAACTATTTCGTTGTTGTTGTTTTTTTAAACTATGTTAGTTCTTGGAGATCTGCGGTTATGTTAATAATCCTCGCTCACATATATATGTATATTTATTTATTTATTTTATTTTTTTTGTCTTTTATTGATGAAACAGTTCACAACCAGATGTCATGTCCAAATAAAGCTTGCTGTCTAAAAGAAAAACAAAAAGGTCAAAACAAAAAGGCTGCTGCAGTCTGAACAGAGCAGAAGTGTGTGAGTGTGTCTTGGTGTCTGACAGAAATCTATGGGCTGGAACAGGACAGACGCTTCTTTCCTGCCTGAAGAGCAGTATGTATTGACAAGTCATTGACAAGTTCAATCCTCAAGCAGAAATCAGAAGACTAGTGTGAAAAAGGGAAGCTTTTGTAAAACAAAAAACTAAATTAAAAGACCTTGATCTGTTAAAGCACGTGAACATGCTGGCAAACCCTTCGCAGATGTCTGAATGGAACCTGAAAGAACGCGGTCTGGCAGTGTCCATCCATCTTTAACGGCTAAAAGTCTTTCCTTCCTTTATCCAATTAGTATTTTATTCTAAAAAAATACAAACAATTATCCCGCCCCCACCGATTGTTCCGTCGAACAAATTATTTACAGGTTTAAATTTGAGAGATGTGAATGCTTTTATTTTGTTGATTTGTTTCTTTCAATATTTTTTGCCTCCCGTTTTTCAAAAGGTACCTTTTGTTCTCAGTCAGTTTTTAAAAAATGAGTACGACCGAGGTCATAGAGTTTTTCTATGTGTCTGCCTTTTTAAAACACCCAAACCACTTCCCCAACAAAAAAAAAGATTTAACACTCAAACTCAATTAGTAAACGCACTCACGCACACTTGCACAGGGACAATGGCGAAGGACAAGACTCCATCCAAAAGAAAAAAAGAAAAGATGTTAAATCGTTCACATTCAGTGTCTTCGGGCAGATGATGGTCGACATGCTTTCGTTTTTTTAGCATGCCGAGTAAGTCAAGCCCTTTCAAGTAAGCCAACCAATGATGTCAAAAGTCCTTTAGTGCAGAATGAACAAGATCACACCACAGGTGCAAAAATAAAATGGCACAAGTTAGAAAAAAGGCCATTTTGTTTTCTACAGTCAGCTTGTACAACAAACATACACATTAGCGTCAATTTGATTCCTGTGGTTTGGCAACGTTCATTATGCACCAGTAAGAGATGGTAAGATCCGTCCTAAGTCCCATTGGCCAGTGATTTCAAGTGTGACTCTTCAAGGACCCCCAGGCTGGCCTTGCGAGACTCACAAAACAATTCATCATTTTTCCTAGGAGTCCTTCTGAGCTCAGGTGAGGGAAAAAAAACCTCAATTACACTCTCCCAAACACGCATACCAAAAAAGAAAAATAATGGGAAAAAATTCAAAATATTTCTTCCTTAAAAAAATAAAATATTCAAGACTATCAGCTTTTATATAAAACACCAGCAAGCAAAAAAAGGGGGGAAATAAAAAAGAAAAAGAAAATAACAACAAAATTAGGAATACTGAGGTAACAATACCCTGAGGTAGTTTTTTTGTTTTTTTCTTAATTCATTTTGTCTAATCTGTTCTAGGTTCAGTGAGAAAAGCCAGGACCCTGGCAACCTCATCGGCAAATGTCGAACAAAGTGGGCGAGAGAGAGAGAGAGCACAGAAACTTTGCTGTCCCCTGCTCTTGACCTTTGACCTAAAGGCAGGTTTGTGGAGGCTGTACCTTGTCAATCAAACCTGGCATTCAGGACGACTGTCCTCAGTTGATTCGGCATATTTTTACAGCACATTTATTCTCAGGAAAAACAGAACACCACGTCTGAAGGCCAGGTTTACAGATGACAAATGCTTTTTTTTGAAAAAGCGGATACGTAATCACACATTCCTAAAAGCGAAACACGCTTTTAAAAAAGATGCTCAAAGTCTCCTTTTCTGAAATTACGGTACGCTCCATTTCTCCGTCTGCCTGCTCCAATGCAATGAGGGGCCAGGTTAACTCACATATCATATATATATAATATATATAAAATATGCCGTTTGGGTGTGGGCGGCGCTGCAGCGATCATCGCTGGCGTGGTTTAGGGCGGGATTGTTGGGCATCCGCACATCAAAGCTGAGCCACTGCAATACAACTGCAGGGGTCACCTTTAGCCCACACGCTTACTGAACTCTCGCCGCACGTACCGCCGGTCAAACGGCACGCGGCCTGAAAGGGAAGCCTCCGAAAAATGCCGCAACCCTCTCAAACCAGGTGCGCGATTGCAGACGGTTAAACGTGCAGCATCTCAACTCAAAGTCATGAAGATTATATTTACAACCTCTCTTTTTTTTTTTCATCTCGTCACCCCCACAGTTTAGCGTGGGGGACTTCAAGAGCAGTGTTAACAACTTTGGCCCCTCCCCTCATCTCTGATAGGTAGGGAGAAGTCACCTGATTGGTGACCACACCCACTAATAAATTGGACTGATTCTCTGCTCTCTTTCTCTCTCCCATCTCTACCTCACTGCATTTCATTAATAATACCTCTGAATAAACATTTCTATACATATATCTCTATCTTTAAAAAAAACAGTTAAAATTTTGAAGTGACTGCTGATGGCGGAGGGTCCTAAGTAGCTGAACTTTTGCGGGACCTTCATTATGCCTTATTCCTAATAAGCGGCTAAGTATAAAAGCTCTCACTAGAGGGCGCTCCGCTCTGACGGACCTCCTCGCCATCCTCAGTCACTCCACCTGGCCTGGCATCTGGTCTCTGTTTTCTAGTTATCTCTCTTCTTTAGAAAAATCACTCTTTTTTCTAGTTCATTTTCACTAAACTTGTGTCCTCTTTCTCTCTCAGGCATGTGTTTTTTTTTTTTTTGTCTTTTGTCCTCTTTTTAATTTCCTCTCAGTTTGCTGCTCATTTCTCCCTGTCTACCGCTGGGTCTGTGTCACTCTCTCTCTCTCTCTCAGTCAGTCCGCTCGTTTGTCTGTCCGTCTGACTGGGTAGCGGCCCCGGCCTCTCACTTCCTCCTGGGTTCTTGTGCCAGTCCCTGCGGGGACCCCGGCTCAGTCATGACCTGCGGATGGGGCCCCTGCTGGCCTCCCATACCTCCTTTTTGCTGCTGCTTGACTTGTGTCAAAATGTCCCTGATCTTCCTCTGCGCCAACTAGAGGGGAAACAACAACAACAAAAAACAGCATTTTAGCACTGTCTGCCAAGTTTCTGTAACATTCTAGCCAAATGAAATGTCAACAAAGTACATTTGTTCAGAGAATACAGAAAGATAAGCCACTAACCTGACTTGCGTAAAAGTGGCCGATGATTTTGACGATGACCTGGTCTTGCTCATCAGGGGTTTGCTCTCGGGGAACCACTACTTCAGCAGCGGTGAGGTTCTGCAGTTCATTTACCTGACCAATGAAATCAGCAGCAGTATTGATCAGTACATTCAATCATTTTTTTCCTTTTAATTACTTAAGTTCTCACTTCTTCTTAATTTGATGCATTCAAATGACACACATATAGAAAAAAAAATTTTCTTAATTTGTAATATATATATATATATACACACACACACACACACACACAAATTAAGAAAAAAATTTCATTACAAATTTTTGATCAGTTTTTATCAATTTAATGCATTTTTGCTAAATACATTTGAATTTCTTTAAAAAAATCCTTATATACATATATGTATATATATATATATATATATACACACACACACACGCGCAAATATATACACACATACACCTACACTTCAATATTTTTTTAAAGAAATTCAAATGTATTCAGCAAAGATGCATTAAATTGATAAAAACTGACAGTAGTAGATCCATTTATGTTGAGATCTGAAATTGTATTTTGCAAATGAATCCTTTTGTTTTGAACCTTCTTTTCCATTTTATTCTTTTTAAATTCTTGTATAAATTCTTAGAATAAATTCTTTATTCTTGTATCAAATTTGTCACAGTTTCTACACAAAAATAAGCAACAAAACCGTTTTCAACATTGATAATTGTTATAACAATATTTTTTTGGGAAGCAGAAAAGCAGCATATTTGAATTATTTCATTAGGATCATCTGCCACTGTAGACTGGAGTAATGATGCTTTGACATCACAGGAATACACACACATTTACATAAATACAGGACCCTTTAATATTAATATTTCTTGATAGATTGGAAAGAAGTTAAAAGCTGAGATTTAAAAGTAGCTCTTTATGATCATTAGAACAAATAATGTTTGATGTATTGAAAAAATGTGAAACTGGCAACCCTGTCATGGACTTCTTGATTCATCGGGTTAAACATATGTAATTATACACCAAGTAAAATCAGCCACCACATACTGTTTGCCACCAATATATTGTGCACCCCTAATAAGCAATTTTCTCTGTAATAGTTCTCTGTAATCAGTCTCCAACATTTCATTTCATTTCATGAAGTAACTTTATGGATACTTTTCATCTGACATCTATCAGCAATATGTTAAACGACGTACGACTTACAGTTTTCCCGCCCTTTCCGATGACTCTTCCTGCTGCTGCAGCTGCTACTTTGATGTGCGTCTCCAACTTCACCTCCTCTTTGGGGCCAAAGAAGTTCTCCTCCTTCAGCTTACCGTATATTCTGCCTTGAGCCTAAAACACATAGGACTTGTTAATTGACTTGTGTATCTATTGAAGGTCTTCCTGACAACAAATTAATTAAAAAAATTTATCTGAAATGACTTTGCAAACCATGCATTCATGCAAACCTTGAATTGGGCCTCAGGAGGCCCTGTCACGATGACCATTCGCATTTTCGAGTCTGGAGCCTCTGCTGGTGCAATCTGAGGAAAAATGCATTTGAGATGTCCTTCAGGAAAAGGGAACATAAACCTCAATATTTTAAATGACATATCAACACAATATTTGATCTGTATGGATGCTTGTTTCCGCCACTGAATAAAAAAAAAGAAAAAGATAATTGTGACTTTTTATCTTACAATTGCGAGATATGAAGTCAGAATTGTGAGAAATAAAGTGACAAATGAGAGAAATAAAGTCGTAATTTCCTGTTGTAAAGTCAGAATTGCGTGATATAAAGTCACAATTCTGAGAAAAACAATTCTGACTTTTTTCTCACAGTTGCGAGTTTACATCTCGCAATTCTGACTTTATATCTCAGAATTGCGAGTTATTATGTCGAAATTCTGACATCTTTTCTCAGAACTTTATATTTTGCAATTCTGACTTTAACACACAATTTGCGACTTTATATCACGCAATTCTGAATTTATATCTCGCAATTCTGACTTTATATCTCGCAATTGTGACTTTATATCTTGCAATTCTGAATTTATCTCACAATTCTGACATTATATCACGCATTTCTGACTTTATAACACACAATTGTGACTTTATATCTAGCAATTCTTAACTTATATCCCGCAATTCTGACATTATATCACGCATTTCTGACTTTATAACACACAATTCTGACTTTACAACTCACATTTCTGAGAAATAAAGTCAGAATTGCAAGATGTAAACTCGTAATTGTGAGGAAAAAAGTCAGAATTGTGAGATAAAAAGTCGCAATTACATTTTTTATTTTCCATTCTGTGACGGAAACAAGCTTCCATAGATCTGAGATGACCAGTGACCATAAAAATATTAAGCCACACAACTGTTTTCAACATTAATGATAATAAGAATAGAATTTTGAGCAGAATACAAACACTTATTCCCACCCCCCACAATGCATTTTCATAAAAGTTACCTTAATAGATGCTCCAGCAAAACGGCTTAGCTGCTTGATATGCTGTCCCTTCTTGCCAATAAGGGCTCCCACGGCTTGGGCTGGGATGTACACGTGGACGGTCTCCTGTTCAGCGGCCTGTAGGGAGACACAAAACAAGTAACTATCACATCGCAACATATGGTGAACTGAACACCCCCTATAAAGAATTGTGCTTACAGACCATAATAAAAGTAAAGATGCCACAAGAGGCCTAGTAAAGCCTAGTTCACACTACATGATTTTAAAACGTCGGGCTGAACTGTGCGGTTCACACTACATGACTTGCTCTCAGTGAAATCAGGACTCGGAGTGTTCAAGTTGTTGAGCTGTTCACACCACACAACACAACGTGATTGATCCACAACAGGAGGTCACTCACGACACAAGTTGACAACGCACTACATAGAGATACAACCACGATCGGATGAGAAGAGCAAATCATTTTTGACTCTAATGAGAGCTGTTTCAGTAATATGGTACGGTCTAAATCATGAAAATAATCAAATAAATAACAAGTTGACAACAACTCTGTCACCCAACGATTCTATCTTGTCTACAAACCACGTTTTGTCATGAAAAACCAGCAATAAAACGAACCAGAAATGACGCGAAACAGCACGTGCGCCTATACCCAGTGAAGAAGAGAACACAACACACGAATATGGACGTCAGACAGAAACACTGTTGCTGCACACTGTTTGCGCAACGATCTGCTCTGAGAAAAAAAAAAATGCAAAAAAAATATATATATATATATAAAAACCGAGATTTACCTGGTGTCCTCAACCCATGCATTGCTATGATTGGCTGTACTCATGACATCCAGAGCCGTCGTGCGACTCAATCTCAGTGATATCTAGCAGGCTAGATATTTTTCTGGGCTCGGCGTCGCGTCTGTGAGGCGTCTGCGAGCGTTTTCGCTGCGTTGTTGGCTCTTTCATACTAACAGATTGGCAAATGTTCATCGCCCGCTAATCCCCCGCAATTTGCACGCGATAACACCCTGACCTGTCGGCGAGCTCAACGATTCAAATCGGGCTTAAAATCCTGTAGTGTGAACTTTATGTGACACCAGTATCTATGATTTTTAAAACTAAGTAATGAATAATGAGAAAATTGGTCTTACCCCCATAGGGCCATAGGGAGGACCAGGCACAGAGTTTCCGAGGGAAGGGGGCGGCATGGCAGAGGACGGCGGGAAGAGGCCAATGGCTCCCAGGTTTAGTCCAGGGATCAGGTGAGTCTGTTGCTGGATGAAAAGGCAATGTAGATTCAGATTAGGCTTCAAATTAATGTTTCGTGGCCAAGTAAGTTACACTTACAAAGAAATACACTTTTTTTTTTATCTTACGAAAACTCACATTCATTGCAGCGATGTCATTGTCGTATGCCTCTCGCACTTTCTTCATGATCTCCTGTTCCGCCAGGCAGCAGGCTTCGATCGAGCCCTTCACTGTAATGGTCCTCTCTGGGTTATAAAGGGTCAGATCCTGCAGTCTGCAGTGAGAGACATTCAATATATAAATGCTACCAATCGTGTTAAAGCAGCTCAGTACAAAATTAGGCCGCTGGTTGGTTCCTTCCATTATTTTTATTGTGTCCTTTCATAGCTTACGGTGAAATTGTGATCTTGGTATCAGTGTCTTGTTCCACTTTCTTCAGGTTGCGTCCCTCTTTGCCGATCAAACGGCCAACAAAGTTGTTGTGAGCAAGAACCTTCAGAGGCACCTCATCAGCACTACCAGAAACGAATTAAGATTGTTAATAAAGATCTGAGAGTAGACATGAACAAACACTGACAACTATGGGTTTTGAGGAAAATTAAACATTTTAAAATACTGTAAATGTTTTTATATGTCTAGATGGGGTGTTTTCAATATGCTTGAAGACAAACCATGTGTAAATTCATAAGTAAACACCATTGCTGAGTATTTTCTCTTTAAAACTATGATCTAAAGGCGCGGTTTGACATCGCTGGTGTTTCTGACGTCACAGACTAATTTGTAACCAAACACATCAACATATGGGTGGGCTTTAGCATATATAACTATGTATAGTTTAGCTGGGGAGTCTCAAGAAGCCAGATTATCATTGTATATTTTTTCTGTTGATATGAATCTAATATGAATATAAACATATACTGTTATGTATATGATGTTACAATGTTATGATGGCTTTCTCCACTGACATTCTGAGTTGTTCTAAGCATTTCTACGAATGCTGATTGTTTGAAGGCAGCTGCCTGACTCTGAGATGGGGAACGGATACATGGTTTGTGTAACATTAGCAAAACATTATTAGCTGTTTGATAACACAGTCAAGCAAGTCTAATAGTATTATTTAGTGTTAGTTGTCCAACGTTGTTGAAAACGCTTTATCATTCTGATACATCGAGTGGAGGCAGGGCTCATTTGCATGTTCATTGATTAACATATACTAAATAAAGCAAGGGTGTAGTAGTTATATTCAAGCTATTTTAAGGCATGGATTTTCGGTTTTCTCGGGAAAAAACATTTAAATGTGTAATTTTGGTGATCAAAAAGATGAGTTTTAAGGGATAAAATTATTGACCACATGGGGGAACATAAATGTTTTTGAAAGTCTCCTACGCTCACCATTTATTTGATCAAAAGTACAGTGAAAACAGTAATTTGGTGAAATGTTACAATTTAAAATAACAAAAAAAAATGTAATGTATTCCTCTGAAGGCAATGCTGTTTTCTCCAGCATCATGTCTCCAGTCTTCAGTGTCACATGATTCTAATATGATGATTTGCTGATCAAGAAACATCTACTGTATATTATCAATGTTGAAAAGAGTCATGCTGTTTAACATTTTTCAGGGTTCTTTGATGAATAGAAAGTTCAAAAGAACAGCATTTATTTGAAAAATAAATATTTTGTAGCAATATATAAAGGTCTTTACAGTCAGTTGTAATCAGTTAATTTTTATTTGAATTAAGACCCCAAACTTGTGAAAGGTAGTGTATATTGTACTTGCAATGAAAGGTGTAAGGAATCACTGTTCTGGACTTGACTAAGTGTGTAAACCTATCATTCATCACTCACGTTTTGGTGTCCTTGGCCTCCTGGTTCATGATTTCCAGGATCATGCGGCAGGCAGATGAACAGCCCTCTGGGGTAGAATGGATACTTATGGGCTTTTCTGCGGCACCTGCGTTCTCTTTACGATGCACATCAATCCTAAGAGATGAGAGGAGAAGAGAGGGATGTGTTGTAAATGTTACGCATCAGACAGTGAATAAAACCTACAAAAGGCACAAGCAAAAACAAAACACATCTTAAAAATCACACAGGTGTGGAGCGCCATGAGTGAACTCTTCTTTTAAATTAAATTAGTGTCTGTTCCATTCCATTAAACATTTACCATAAAATCACACTTCGAGTCAATCACTCACTTGCTCTGCGTTTGCTTGGTGATGTTACGGATGGTGGCGCCCTCCTTGCCAATGATGGCACCCACGTATTGCGTGGGAACCAGAAGCCTGAGAGGGATGTCAGCGTGCTGATGTTTGGAGGGGATTCCTGAACCAGGGGACATCTGGCGGTTTCCTCGTGGACCGTATCCAGGGCGACGGCCATTGTCTGGGCCACGTTGAGAGTCGACCTCAGAGTTCTCGTCGGGGATGTATGACACACGCAGGGCGTTGTTCTCAAATTGGTAACCGTTGAGCTTCTGAATAGCTCTTTGGGACGAAATACATAAATAATATGCATGAATGCAGGGTTTATAGTAACAGTCTTTTTGGTGAAAATGTCACTGTGGTGTGGATGAATGCTAACTGATTTAATGCACAGAGATTAAAACATATGGATAATTCATAGTTCAATAGAAGTGATTTGCCTTAAAGGTTAAGAAACATCATGAATTGATCCGATGAAGAATCCAGTCTGACACATCTCATATTTAGCCAGTAGGTGTCACCCTCAAACAACAAAATCTCTCAATGAGAAGGCGTGTGGTGGTTTAAGTAGATATTAAACAAACATTAAACAGTCATTTATAAAGCTTAAATCAGAAACTTTTGTGCTAAAAAACTTTATCCCATCTTAAAATGCAAAAAGTCATTTGTCAAATATTTTTTGGGGGGTGTTCTAAAAATTGAAAACAGTGGTGCTTTCAAAACACTGAAAATCCAGACCAACCCAGCACAGTGACATTCTCTCAACCAATGGTGTGATTTGGGGGAGGGGCTATCTGTTTGACCAATGGAAGACAGGGAAATCTATTTGGTGACACACACTAGTGGAAAAATTAAACACTTGCTTTAAATTAAGGTTGCAGGGCAAAGTACACTCACTGTCTAGCATGCTCCCGTGTCCCATATGTGACGTTCACAACTGCAGTCTCACTCTCTGTATTCACTATGGGGAAAAATAGGAACAGAGAGAGAAGCAGAGTGTAAACTACTTACTGATACTGTAAAATAATTAGTAACATGTCCAAGTGTTCATTATGAATTAGTCTGTCAATAATTTCCTTCAATGTCCATTCAAAACAAATGACTCTCCAGGTATTATTTTACCTTGTTCACAGTTCTCTACAGTTCCATACTGGGCAAGCAGACCATCAAGAACCTGCAATGGATAAAAAAGGATGAAATGAACACAAGGAAAAATTACTGTATTTTTGTCTTGTTTTCCAGTAAAAAAAAAAAAAGACATTTATTTTGGAAGCAAAATTACTTGATGATACATTTTTCAGAAAAGAAGCCCCGAGATGTTCAGTGAGTTTATGCTTAAAACAAGAAAAACTATCGGTCAATGAGATAAGAAAAATAATTCAATTATTTTGTGCACATTTTTCCTTCTCAAGTAAATGTATCTTGATTTTAAAAAATAGATTTTTGTAATGGTTTTCAGGAAGGCTCCAACTGTTTGGTTTCACAAAAGAAATAGAGACTCAAATTACTTACATCAGCAGTTTTCTCCCAGTGTATAATTTGTTTAATGAAGCTACACTCTTAAAAACAAAAGGTCATTTAATGACATCTGGTGACATGAAGAACAATTGAAAAAGTTCTTTAGATTATTAAAAGAAAAAAATTATTCTTTTAAGAACTGTTCTTTGACAGTTTGTTTGGGGAATCAAAATAGGTTCTTCTATGGTATCTCTATGGAAACCCCCTTTTGTAGCCTATAATTTTAATGAGTGTAGCCAAGAGGACAAGTCATCTGTAGTTTAAAACGTTTTTAAACTATCAGGACCTCCCAGAATTCTCAGACTCATATCAAAACTTGTCTCATCCCAAACGAAAATAATCAGGTATGTGATTCTGTGTATGATAATAACAGGCTTAAGTTCCATACAGAACTTAACATCTGTCAAACAGGACTACACCAAACCCAATTGGCATCAGATTGTTTTTTGCCACCGGGGTTTAGCCTCCTAGTGGCTGACATTGGCACAAGTGGCTGGCAGAAGTGGGGCTTGCTGGAGACGTGCCAAGAAAGACCCCGCCCCGCAAGAACAAAAGTCAGGCAGTACAACAACCATGGATAAAACACGCACTGTGCCACACCCACACTCTGTATGTTGATGGTGTAATCTCATAATCACGCGCAGATCACCTAACCTGAATGACATGGGTAAAACTCTGAGTTTAAACCAACACAGGGCACTGCCCTTGCCAGAACATGTAAAGGGAAAGTTCAAATGTCACTATTCAGAGTCAGAAATTTGCACCAAAGTGACAGAATTGCACAGATGATATAATTATTAAGATGCAGTTTTGTCCACATAAGTATTAGAACATTTACATTTAAATAAAAAGGCTGTTTCAGGTTTCATTTTGGAAGAGGCTGAAAAAAATTTGTCTTTTACAATTTCACGTAATCCAACAGAATGTGCAGAGACAGCGACTTTCTTGTTTTAAGCATAAACTCACTTAATTTGACATTATTAATTTTTTGCAGAAAACAAAACTGAACATCTTAAGTCATTTACCTTACCAAGTAAATGTACAAAATCTTAACATGCATTCTCGTATTCTGGCAGTATATGCAGACAGGTTTAAAGGAGTAGTTCACTTTTAAAAAAAAACTTTTGCTGATAATTTACTCACCCCCATGTCATCCAAGATATCCACGTCTTTCTTTTTTCAGTCGAAAAGAAATTAAGGTTTTTGATGAAAACATTCCAGGATTTTCTCCATATAATGCACTTTACTGGAAACCAAACGGTTCAAGGTCCAAAAGACAGTTTCAGCGCAAACTGTTCAAAGGGCTTTAAACAATCTCTTACAACCAATAAGGGTCTTATCAAGTGAAACGATCAATCATTAAAAAAACACAAAGTTTAAGTTTTATAAGCTCAAATGCTCGCCTTGCTCTGTTCTGTGATACGCATCCGTGACTCCTGTTCAAACTCGTTTATCAAAATAAACGAATCTTTTTTTCATGTCATTTGGTTCATTCAACGAACGAAATGAACGAATTGATTTGGGAAAATATTAGTTCATTTTGATGAACGAGTTCAAACGGGAGTCTCACACAGAACAGAGCAAGGCGACCATTTGAGCTTATAAAACTTAAACTTTGTTTTTGTTTTTTTTAAATGAGCGATCGTTTCACTTGATAAGACCCTTATTCGTCTTTTTGAATCGTTTAAAGCCCTTTGAACAGTTTGCAGTTTGCACTGAAACTGTCTTTTGGACCTTGATTTGGTTCCCATTAATGTGCATTATATGGTGAAAAATCCTGGAATATTTTCATCAAAAACCTTAATTTCTTTTCGACTGAAGAAAGAAAGACATGGACATCTTGGATAACATGGGGGTGAGTAAATTATCAGCAAAAGTTTTTTAAAAAGTGAACAACTCCTTTAAGTAAGCCATTTGTAGCTTAATTTTCCACAAATCTCTGAAAACTTTTTGGTAACTCAGTAAAAACCTCAGATTAAAAGTAGTCTCAGACTAAATTAACAGTCATGTATTTTGTATATGATATTGATAACAGGACTAATTTCATTATATAAAACAAAATTCCCTCACATTTTACAACCCAGTTGGCATTGATTTGTTTGAGCATCCCAACCAGCACAAAACGGCATAATTGGTTTGTGGTGAGATTATGTTTGTCTGACCAATGTAAAATACAATGTTGAAATTTCTGTTCGGTGACGTGAGTGTTGCAGAAACGACTACCGGTATGCATTTACCTTGTTGTACATGTTTTTTTTTAGGTCAAACTTAAGATACTGTGTGAAAGTATGAACGGAGAAAAGCACAATTTTTTTTCAAGGATTAAGCCATGTCTGGAAAAGAGCCACCCTGTCTAAATTTGGGCGAAGAGCATCGTGTCGATTAAGAAAAACTGAGACGGTCTTACGGTCAGAACAGACATGGACACACACTCACCTCCCACTGTAGGTGTGGTGGAATGTTTCTGATCTGGAGTTTTCTGGTCCTGCAGAGAAAGAAATGAAGAGAAAACGAGGTTTAGAAAAGGTTCCCCCCTCGCAAACTTTGCTAGATGAAACAAGTGCCATCAATATATCCAATACAAATTGTCAGAAGCGGTCACAGCCGCAGACATTTTCAACAAAAACTGCTCTCAAGTTTACACCCACAATCACATTAAAACTAATTACACTAATGACATCTGGTGATTCAACGTCATCCAAATTCTGATTTACGCTGGCGACCACCGTTCAGAAAGGTCCCGGTCTTGTCTACATCTAAATGATGTGGCAAGAGAAAGCATGGAAAGGTGAAAGTCAAAGTCAGAACAGGGATAAATCCATCTGAACAGTAACTTCCATCATAAAGGGTACTTAAATTTAGCTCTGACATTAACACTTTTATTCTTTCACATGCCACAAGAGTGAGCAGATATAAATCAAGTACTTTTTTTAACATTGCAAATTTTGTGCTTAAAAAAGTGTTTTCATTTGAAGGTATTGATTAACTTTAGATGCATTAATCGAAGAAAAGGACATTCTCATTTAAAACATTAGCATCATCTCAAAACCAAGGGCAGAACATGTAAGGTCAATGAAAATATCTCAAAGTGATATGATTCGGGAATCTCTTATTTATAGTTGGGAACATAAATGCTTGGGAGGCATCTGTCCTGCTCGGCGTTTGTGGAAATGAGGCTGAATGAGCAGAGAAAAGAGAGAGAGAAGAGACTGAATGTGTATATTGAAACTAGACACTGATGTAGTTCAATGACAGCTGCCCCGGAAGCTTCCAAAATCATTGGTCGAGAAAGAGAGTGTGAGAAAAAGAAGAGCAAGTAACTAAAGCAATGTCAAAGCAATGAATAAAATGAGGGATAAAAAAAGGAAAAAGTGATCAACTATAAAGTCCAATTGAGAAGTGCAGCACAGCACTGCTCCACCATAACAATGGCACAATTAAGAGGAGACTGTTATCCAGTTAACCTACACATACCAGAGCACTCTGGAACCTCTAGGGGGCGTAGCAGCAACCTTCTGATGCAATGTATGCGTTTAGGATGAAGGAGGGAAATGAGTGTCAGGGGTGGGTTATTTGGGAGGGGCCTGAAACTCTGTTCTGGTGACTGAGACCAGAACCCTAAAGACCTCTGAACTCTGCAAGGTTGACGTCCAATGGTTGACAAGCAAAGAAAATGGCGCTGTTTGCTCACTTTCTACCTCCCTTCATGCAAATGGCGGGCAAAACAGCCAATCAAGGGAAAAAGAATCCTGCGAGGGTGTTTCACACCACAGAGACCAGCAATGTGAGCGTGGCCAGGCCACACGAAACCAAATTGAATCGTGTATTTTCCAATTTGTTAAAAAATAAATAAATAAATAAAAGCCATTCCTTGGAGCATGTGCTTAAGATATTAGAGAATGTGCTTTCTTCTTTTGTTGTCTTCCAATATCATTCACAGTTCAAGATGAAAGCAACATGCCTTCCAGTGTGTTTCAAGTAAATTAAGAGCAGAAAAGCACCTAAAGATACAACAAATTTTAACAAAAGGCAAAGGCCACACAAACACCACCAATCTGTTCGCTCTCCCACTGATCAATCACCTCGTTCCCGAACCCATCCCCCAAACCGATGCTTCCGCATCCCACCCACAGTCACCACATACCCGCAACAGACTTTTTCATCCCCACCCCCACTGCTGAAAAACATCCTTCTTGTTTGACACCTTTGAATCCATTTAAACCCATCATGTCACATCCCACCAAGTCTCTGACCAATCTGATCAATCTGTATGGTCAACGGAATGGAAATCACGGCCACATGAAAGAGGCGAGGAGGACTGACACCCCTTTCAGTCTCTTTTCCATTGTTTAGAGACCAAAACATTTCTGACTTGACCTGTAGTGCTTCAGGCCTCACGGCCAGCCACGGAGCAGTGGATGATGGGACACTAACCACAAATCTGTTAACATGCTCAAATTCTCCAGAAAGAGTTGCATGGGATTTTTCTGTATTTTATGGCGTGGCAAATAAAAGCTATGTTTAGATTTGGCTTAAGTTAAAACAGGAATCTCAACACGCATTGAAACAGAAATTTCAAACTCACACAGCACTACAAAGACGATCAAAATGCGAATAAAAAGACCAATAACAAGAACAAGGATAGAAAAGAATGGAAGAAAAAAAAGAGAGAGATTCACCCCCTACAAGGGTCAAAGGTGAGGGCACAGTATGCAAGCGATTAGCATTAGGGGGAGTGTGTGTGTGTGTGTGTGTAAGGGTTGGTATGTCCGAGAGCGTCAGCAGTGCAAATATGAAGTTTACAAAAAGTATAGACATGTCTATGGCTAGCAGAAGAAGATCGATGGATGGATGGATGTCCATGGCTTGAGATAATATTCTAATCGAATATGGGGGGGGGGGGTGTTAAAAATTTCAGTCACGTGACCTTTCTCAACTAAGCATTGAGAGAGGTTACATGTAACCAAAACGTATATGCTACATATTCATTAAAGCAGTGTTTTATCTTGCAAATGGTTTCCCTCCATTGTTAGTGTGCAGCCTTTTTTGAAGCATTTCCCTAATTAGACTCATTTGGACAATTAAGGTAAGGTGAGTTTCTGGCTTTTCTTGAGACAAGATTCACCAGAGACTATAGCAGAAGTTTAATCAATAATCATATATTATTATTATTATCATTTAAAAAAAATCCACAATTGTTTGGTCTTTCAGTAAAGAGATCTTAAATTCATACTAGCTGGAGCATCTAGCAAAACTCTTTCCGTTCCACACACACACACGGTAGCACATGAAAAAAAAAAACTTAAAGGGGAAAGAACTATACGTCTTGACACAGTTAAGCACATTCAGTTCCTCCATACCACACAAACACATTTACTTCACATTCTAAATGAGGCCATACCATGCACTTCTATTCTAAAGTTTGGGATCAGTAAGACTTTTTCAGAAATTAATACTTTTATTCACCAAAGATGCATTAAATTGATCAAAAGTGATCTATATATATATATATATATTTATTTATTTATTTATTTATTTGAAAATATTTATTTAAAATAAAAGCTGTTCTCTTGAACTTTATATTCAAAGACTCTTGAGAAATAATTATTCCGTAGAAAAAAAAAGATTTCATAAAAATATTATTAAAAAAAAAGCAGCACAACTGTTTTCAATATTAATAATCAACGCATTCTCACCCCAAGGCGTCACCTTTGACCATGCTTCAATATTTGACGTTTTAGGCGCCCTTTAGCGTCACTTACATGACGCGATCCTACAGCGTCATCTAACTGACGCTAAAGGAAAGCGTCTGTTAGAGGACGCGGTTAGGTTTAGGTGTGGGGTGGGGGTAGGGTACACGCGATCCTAGGGCGTCATCTTACTGACGCTAAAGGGCGCCTAAAGCGTCAGATATTGAAGCATGTCCAAATGCTTCCCAAGGCGTCAGTTAAGTGACGCCTTGGGGGTGAGAATGGGCTGTAATAATAATAGATAAATGTTTAAGTATCCAATCAGCATATTAAAAAGATTTATGCGACACTGAAAACTGGAGTAATGATGCTGAAAATTTTACTAACAAAGAAAAGTTACTTTAAATTGTTTTGTTTTTTTTTTTCAAATAAATGCAGCCTTGATGAACATTAGAGACTTCTTTTAAAACATTTAAAAATCTGAAAATTCCAAATGTTTGAATGCTAGTGAAATTAATTTATATTCGATTATAGCAATAATATTAAAAAATAATTGTACATTTAAATATTAGAGCTGCATATTGTATTATAAATGTATAAAAATGTAATTTCATAATTGCTCATTTAAAAATATACAAGTTTAGTCTAATTTTCACATCAATTATTTGTATATATATAGACATATACATTATACTAACTGATGTGGATTTTTTGTGTGTTTGTTAAGCTAACAACTATAGCCAAGTAAACCCCCACACATATAAAGCAGGTGCACCACCACCCTCTTCACAAAACATTAATAAGACCTCCAGCATATCCAGATGCATAATGGACCAGTCTCTCAGTTGGCTTGGAGGAATCAGCAGGGCCATCTTCATCAGATGGAGACACATCTTATCTTAGATTCAAAAACACACTCCCAGAGTCCGAATCCCTGGAATATCACACACACACACACACTAAACTCACCTGCCTGCTGACACTCTTTTACATGCACCTTAGGACTAGTTTGTCTTATTTGATAAATCAACAAAATGTATAACATATTTTACTGTGGTATCCAAAACTTTTACATACCACGTTAAAATTTGTTAGCCTATACATTTTTATACATAAAAATCATGAAGCGATAAGTGTGTACATATACAAAACACACTCACAACACTCAACATTTAAAACAAACAACACTAAAGTGCAGAGAACAAATGTTTCGCTGACATTAAACACGCAGGCAGACTCCTACACTGTAAGCACTACACAGGTGCGTGTGAAAAGCGCTACAATCCACCAAACCACTTTTGATGAGCATATGGCCTGTCAAAGAAGAAGACACAAATCTGGAAGACAAATGCATGTTGTCGAGGATAATAAACATGCTTCCCAAAACATTGCACTCCATTTAGTCTCAACAGATATGTTGCTTTTAAAAAACTGAATTGTGTCTGCTCTACAAACCTTACCATGCAATCATCTCAAAAGCTTTAGACACTAGGAATCTTTTTCTGTCAACTGTGTGTGAGGGATTTTTTAAACAAAGGAACACTAGTTTGAGGAAGGAGCATTGACGAAGTACTTTTTTTTTTTAAACTAACAACTTTGGAGATTTAATAGAGACAAAAACATGAGGTTAAATTGTAGTTTACAATATTCACATACTTGTAAATTTACTTAGGTATATTTATCCATATCATAGTGCAAGAACAGAATTGACATTTAATTATTGAACTCAAGGCTACAAAAATGTAGTGATCTAACAGAAATTAATAAACCAATTCCAGACCCACTCTATGAGAGGTCCAACAGGAAACCAAGCACACAGGAAGTCAAAAAAAAAAAAAAAAAAAAAACACCCCTTAGAAGTCAAAAGCCTCTTTGAGCTTTCAGCCATTTCCACCTCACATTTCCACCTCAGCCAATCAGATGTGAAGTTGATAGAAAACAAACGGGAGAAGATAAGCAGAAGCAGAGACAGAAAGAAAGAGACAAAAAAGAAAGAAAGAAACAATATGCACATAGAAACTTAATCACTCACATTCTTAACCCCTCCTCCATCATTCATTCATTCATTCATTCACCACACACACACAAACACACACAAACACAGTCTTCAAGGTAAGTTTTTAAGGCATCTAAGGAGTAAAAAAAAAAAAACTACACATGCATTGTTGACCAGTAAAATCAACCAAACTTACCAGCTAAACTGTCCACATATTCAAGTAGCAAAATATCAACTTGCATGAAATACTATGGCATCCCAGATTCTTTCAAAAAGTTTTTGCTAGAACTTTATTAAACATAAAACTAAAAGACTTAAACCTCCAATTTGGGCTAAAAACACTGCTGGTCTGAAAACAGTCACACTGCACCAAATTATATATATTGTTTTTTTTTTTTATATGGTAAAAACTAAGCGTTTCAACAGGAAAGTTGATATGGTTTTGCAAAGAAAAAAAAAGTTTGCTACACACACACACACACAAAAGTGTTATTTTAAGGCTAATTAAATTGGTGTAAATAAAAGTAGCTTACTTTTTTCAGCTGAAACATTTTTTTTTTATTTTAATAAGCAAATCTTATTTTACTCTAAATAACTATAGTACGAATTAGTTACATGTAACATGCATTCTCCTGACAGCAACAACAACAACAAAAAAATTCTATACTGAAGATAATGAAATTGCATGTAAAAAAAAATGATATACAGCCATAACTGAAATTACAAAATGCTAAACCTTTTTTCTTCAACATACATGACACACTGTGGTTTTACAGAGGTAGGACATGAAACAGATCTTCAGTCAGTAAACTGCCAGTGAAGCTTCATACAGCAAGGCCTTTGCAGCCAACACTGAAAATGGCGGGTAAGTGTGGGAGGGGAAGGGGCGGATCCCAAGATACACACCTCCCTTTCCCGCTCTTTGCGTAACAACCAGTCCGTGGAGGGACGTTGTAAGCTGCTTAAGGTCTAGATGGACATGGAGGTTCCTCAAGTCAACAAAAACATCCTCGTAATAAAGTTAAGGACAAGGATCAGGGTTCAGTCTGTAGGCTGTGTAGAGAGCCATTGGAGATACCCTCTCGTCTGGGGGGGGGGGGGGGGAGTCAGAGGCGGTGGTTCCAGGCTTTGAATGGAACAGCAAGGGTTAAGCAATAAATCAAAGTGGTGTAGAGAGTAGCAGAGATGGTTAGACAACTTTACCAGAAATAACAGACATCCCATCCCCCCTTTTTCCTGCTTTCTTCTCACTCTGTTTCTCTTTCTACACTCCTCCCTGTGGAGCTTTCTGCTCTGCATTACCTGATAGGCCTTCCCACCCCCTCCCCGTTCTGCTTTTTTTCCCCTTGCCCTATTCCTCCGAGAGGTGAAAGGTCACTCCCGAAGCTTAGCAATCAACACATGCTGATGCAACCCGTAACATACCAGAAGAAGAAAGCAAAAGGGGGGATATATTGCTTACTGACGGCCCCAGCAAAACAGTCGTATAACAATGAAAGCCATAAAAATAAATCCCCCGCCTTAAGCCATTGAACATGGGTGATGGCCAATAGCATGGCAGGGGTGGACACAGTCTGTCTTTAACCAAAACTGAGACTTGAGCCTCATACTGAAAAGACAAAGTCCCTAATGTTTTTTGTGTGTGTGCGTGAAAATGCATTTTAATGTTTCCTCTCAATTAAATAGCTGCTCAAAAAGAATAAAAAAATCCTCTAAAAGTTTTGTTTTTAAAATCAGGAAATATGAGGAGAAAGTGTATTCATATTAAACTACAAATGCATCAAATTATAAGAGATACATAAATACATGAATGCAAATAAATGCCGTCTGAAAACAGTGACAATGCTGCAACTGCACAATTTGGTGGCACATTTACTAAGAATAGAGATGTATCTGTTGCCATTCAAACCATTAAAATGTAACAGGAGAGAAGAGGACGTTGGCTAAATTGATCTAAGACAAATACGTACTCTCATGGACGCAATAGAGTGGAGTATGTACAATTTTCACGGTCCATGCAAAAGTGACTGTTTAGTGTCTTTTTGACAAACACAAAGATTTGAGAAGCTGCAAGGTATGTTTAGTTCAAACCTTCATGGACACACAGACATCTAAACAAGCAGACAGACATGTTTTGCTATTAGATGTACAATTTTAATCAGAATTGTACAAATATTATTGCAATGAAGCAATGAGGAAGGAAAAAAAGAAAGAGACTGTACTGCTTTCATCAGAACCTCACAAGATTGCCATTCTCCACATATACCAGGCTGTGGTAATAATAAGGTGCAAATGATGTTTAAAAAAACAAAAGAGGAGAGAAATGAACTAAATGTGATGACACAAACAGTTTAAAACCTTTGCAAAGTTTAGTCTGAAGCTTAGATGCTTCTCAAATGAAATTGAAGAGTCATAGTTTTCGGCATGTTCTACTCGGCTCAAGGACTAATTTTTTTTTTTTTTTTATTAAATCCTGTGCAATAAAAAAAAATATGATATATAAACCACTTAAGACTTCACTTATTTGTCATGAGAAAAAAAAGCATTTGAATGCTATAGTGGAAAATGATTCAAATCTGATAAAAATGCATGAATTACCATACCATTTTCACATTTTGTGTGAATTATCTATAAACCAAATTGTTGAAAGATGATTAATTTTTTTTTTAAAAAGTTCAGAATTATTAGGCAAATATAAAATCACTGAAAGTAAATCCAAATGATATGAAAATGTATTTAGAATGTAGTACTTAAATTATTTTTTACTTGCATGAGCTTAACAGGATAGATTATATAGGGAAACCACTCTGCTTTCTGCTGCAAACTTGTAAGCATGTCAAAGTATGCAAGGAGCGACATGCTCAGCTGAGGAATGCAATGCCTCTGAAACGGCAGCCGGTGGGGGTGAAGCGAAGAGAACCTGAGGTCCTTTCCTGCACATTATCATGTGAAACACCCCTCCCTCTCATCCGTCATCCTCTCTCTCTCGGCCATTTGAGTGAGATGAGGAACCATGGGGAATGGAGAGCAAGAGAGAGAGAGAGAAACAGAGAGAGATTTCATCTCATCGACAAAGAGTTTTTTTCTGCAAGTTGTTCTCAACCTTGCATCTCAACCTTTGACCCCAATGTGGATGAGGAACGCTTTGGCCGGGACTTTAAAAAAGAGCCATAGGGCAGGGTAGGGCAGAGGACTGAGGTTACTAGCAAACAATTGAACTTTTCAAAGAGGCCGCAGATTATGCTGAGGTATAGCGGCTCTTTTAAAAGGTGGGGGGGGGGGGACAAAACATAAAAAAGAAAAGATTAAAATCTTTATTAAATTGT